>NC_090713.1:17999452-18302482 GCF_040954835.1 Lepisosteus oculatus
TTGCTATTATAAGACATCAGTTAACTTCTTCTTAATGTTCAGTGACACTGATGATTAACTCCCTCCTCAATTCCTGCACTTTGTACAGTATGTTGGGCTGGAGAGCAGCACATTGAACAGAACATCTCTGACTTCAGGAATTGACTCTGGGAGAGTTTGCCCTCTGGTTGCACCAAAGTGATTTTACTTTTCTGTGAAAAGAAATTGCGAAAACTGTGAAACAGTACACTGAATGTACAGTACTTTTCTAAACCAATATAATTTTCCATCGCCAGAACTCACCGACCTTGTGCAAAACCTGAAAACCGTCAGAGAGCCAAACATTCCCTTGTAGCACCAGTTGTGTTTCCTGCTTTTAAAGAGGTTATTTTTCCAAACACTACAATCCCCCTGAAGCACCTCAAATCCAGTACAGAACAGGCTCTTTGTGGGTCCTGGCAGGAAAATAGAGTATCATCCTGGTTTCTTACTAAATACTAAATACAATCATATTAAACATTATACATACTGGAGATCATCGGATTTGTAATAGGTTTCAGATCTGTACACGTTTTGGAGTTTCACTCTGATGCCTGAAATGCAACCAATTGGATCTGTAAAAGGAAAAACCTCTCTGGGTGTGTCTGATACCTTGTCTGTCTCCAAAGTGGTTCATAACGTGTCACTCCCACTGTGGGCGTGTCTGATACCACATCACTCCCACCTAACTATTCATCTTCAATTTATCAACTAGTAGGAGCTGTTCAATCAGAAACAGGTCGTGTAAAGATCTGTGTGCCGACACTGCACAACTGAAGTGTGATAAAAGTGTAAACAAGCAAGAATATCAATGAAGTTATGAAAATGCACTGGAGGAGCAGAGCTCAGCTGGAATGAAAACCAGCAGACTGTGTTCCTGCAGCCCCAGGGCTGGGAGCCACTGCTCTGGATTTATTTTCACGACCAGGGAAATGTGAGACTGACTCTCAGTGAGACTCTGATCTCTGGAGGGGCTCTGCCTGGGCGTACAGACCTCCAGCCTGTAGAGATCACTGTGCTTTGGAAAGAAGAGCCCAGAGGCCCTGCAGATTTTTTTTAAAGCTCCATCTTGATACATGGAACGGCTTCGGCAGATGCTTTGTCGTTCACATGCCGGGCCGCCCTCACAGCAGACTTCCTGGACATCTCGATCCCCGCATGGAGCAGGGCGGTGTGTTCCCCCAATAAGCAGACTCTATGAAAGGGCACGAGCAGGTCCTGGTGATAATCCATCAGCTGGAAGGGTGTGAAGAGCACAAAGGCACCCAGGCTGGACTCATCCAGGCTCCACTTCTTCACCAGCCCGCCTTCGTACAGAGTGCGGATGCCCTTGCTGTGGATGGCTGCCAGGTCGCTCAGCGCCGCCTCCTGGCAGGCCTCGTCGCTCATCCCCAGGAAGAACAGGGACTTGTACGACCAGGTGTGAGACACCAGACCAGCCCGACCCCGCTCTCAAGTGCTTCGCTAACGTAGTGGAAAAAGATCCACAGGTGATCCGTGATGGACTTGCCCCTATGGATCCCTTCCTTCTCCCAGAACTCCTCCTTGAAGATCAGGAAGAGTTCAGTCCAGCTTTAATAGTGGACGCTCTGCAGGGTCTCTTCCTTGTGCAAGGAGAGAGGGGGGTTAAATCTGATTTATATGAGGGTCCCATAACTATGACATGGAATCCAGGCACAGAGAAACAAGACACATGGGAGCAATGAGGCAGTTAAAGATGGAACTGTAACGGTGGTCTGTAGGTCATAAGATGAACCCTAGAGCTGGAACAGGTCAGCTGGTGAGCAGCAGGCAGGAGCAGCAAACAGGCAAAGCACAGTCCAGAACTGAAGTTAGGAGACAATCGCAGCTTGGAGCTGGAGAGACACATCAAAGGAACAAGAAAATATCTGAAAGTCAAAGTCTTGAGAAGCAGTTCAGGTACACAGCAGAGTGAAACTCAAGGAAAGCGCAAAGCTCAAATTGAGACAAATTTGGTCGATAGTCCAAGGAGAAACTCAGATACAGCCAGGAACAAGGCAGTGGCTCAGAGATGAAGCTCTATACCACAGCCCAGAGCAGAGCTCACTCTGAACTTAAACAGCCTGCTTCACCAGGAGATGGGGAGAATGTGCTGATCCACAGGTGAAGCCTGTTTCCTGTCTGACTGCATTACTATGGCAACCAGCTGACTGATAGAACTGCCAGCTCCACAGCGCCCCCGCGAGGTCAGCAGAGAAAACTGGTACATTGTACTAACAGCCAGACCCAGACACCACAGTGTTCCTGAGCTGATAAAACTGGAGATTTCTTTAGTTTCTTCTAAAGTTTAAGAAATAAAAACTACCCTAATCCAACTATCTCTAAAACAGGCCAGTGGTGTTTCATTAGTATCAGGAGATATACTCTTACACTTACAATGTATCTTTGAAGTATTCAACTGTAAACAGAGAAGGATAAAGACTTTAAAGAAATATAAAAAATAGGGTTTTTCAAAATGTTTTTTCTAAAAAAAAGGCACTACAGTCTGTTATTGAGCTCATGTGTCATTCTGTGAGCAGTGTGATTAAAAACACAGTTTGTAGGAATGATTTCTTGAGTTACAGCATTGCTGCCTGGCAGAGCTGGGGCCCTGGATTCAATTCCCTGGATGCTAACTGTGTGGAGTTTGCATGTTCTCCCTGTGTTTGGTGGGTTTCGTCCAGATGCACTGGTCTCCTCCCACAGTCCACAGTCAATATCTCTCTCTCCTGCCGCACAGTCAAAATGATTCAATTGATAAATAATTTAATCACAGTTCTTTGAATACTGTAACTTTGTGAAAAGGTCTCTTATAGTACTAACAAACATGTAAGTGCACCTCCAGTACTGTAGGTCTCAGCTGCAGCTGTGCAGCCCTGCTGAGGGAGGTTTTTGTATGGCTGTGTAACACTGTGTGGACAGAGCTTTACTGTTGATGTAGTGGTAACTCTGACAGTAATAATCTCCTGCATCTTTAGCCTGGACTCCTGTGATGGTCAGAGTGAAGTCAGTCCCAGATCCACTGCCACTGAAACGAGCTGGGATGGGTAGTTGCTTTATAGATCAGGAGTTTAGGAGCTTCTCCAGGTTTCTGTTGGTACCAGGCTAGGTATTTATTATCATACACTGCAGGACTGGTCTTACAGCTCACAGTGACTGTCTGTCCTTGGAGAACTGATCTCATTGATGGAGTCTGAGTCACAGTAACCTGTCCACTGGATTCTGAAAATAAAAATATATATTTTATTTTGTTTTCATTACCAGCATTATATTTTCAAAAGGTACAATGCATTATACAGTACTAAATTTGTATTTCCCTCAAAAAACTATTAAATAATATCTTACCTTGAGTGTATTTGAGGAGAGTCCAGATGAAGATGGTGATGAAAGTCATTGTTGCTGTGGGTTCTGTTGCCATGAAGGGCAGCTCTCAGTCATGAAGTGTTAAACTCACAGGGCTATAAACACTCCCAGAGCACTGAAGCATGTGCTGCCAATGCAAAGTGTCTCTTCTATGCAAATTGTCTTCCTCTGTCTGCAGAAAATGTTGAAGAGCAGTTTTTGTAGTTGTCAAATAAAGCTGCGTGGCTCTGGTATGCAAAGCACTTTCTTCTCCTGTATATAAATCCTGTGTCAGACTGAACTATGTGAGCTAATCCGTGAGCAGAGGTAGGGCTTAAAAATGGATGGATAGTTTTCCTCTGTTTTGCATCATTCATTAATCACAGGGTTTTGAAAGATGAGAGAGAGGGGCTTTCTGTCTGATCCCTGACTGAATTTAAAAGAGACATTGAGCAACATGAGACACCAGTAGTTGAGGGCCAAGGAGAGATCACAATGTCTCACTCTGTACAACATCTCCCTCTGCTGGGGACTGTGGGGAGAGCATTATCATTACAACCCTGCTCTCCTCATGATCTAAAAGAGAGCAGGGACTTGTAGACTCCAGTCGACAGCAGAGGGAGCTACAGTACACTGAGGGGCTGTTCTTTCCACCTGCTGGAGGGTAGAGTTCATGCTTTCATACACCGGTCAGATGAAGTGGTTTTGTTACAGTATATACAGGGAATTCAAGGTGAAGGTTGGTGTGTGGATTTGAAGAGCTTGCAGGGAAAGATTTGCAATGTAATTATTCTTTCTTCACAAGTTTTAATGTTATTAGGCCATATGATCCACATCACTTAGGTTGAGAACTGTCACAAGTAGATTTTTTTATAGCCATTCCTTCACCCTATCGGGATAACAGGAGTTTCATAGTTTCTCCAGGTTTGTGATGGTACCAAGTAGAACAAGGTGTTGGTGTATTATTAATAATATATTTATATATAAATTATAAAATATACCTCAGATGCTTATTATACACAGTTTCACATTTGAACCATTTAAAATGACATTTCTGCTAATTACAAATCTTCTTGTATTAATTTATTTGCTACTCGCCACGAGTACAGATAACAAGTGTCCCTATGAAGACACTGATAAAAGTGTGTTCTGTTGCCATGAAGGACAGCTCTCAGTCATGAAGTGTTAAACTCACAGGGCTATAAACACTCCCAGAGCACTGAAGCATGTCCTGCCAATGCAAAGTGTCTTCCTTAATTAATTAACCAAGCTGAGCTGTAAACACATTTGTGCACTGAGGTCTGTGAAGAAATGTCTGGTGGAACCTGGTTCTGCCTCATTATGCACAATAAACACAACTTCATAGCAGGAATATTCCAAGAGTTCCTTTTGTTAATGAACCTGAGGGCTTAGTTTACCTTATGTTTTCATGCAGATGTAGTTCATGTTACCTGATGGCATTCAGTTTGTGATCTTGTTGTATTCTAATGACATCTGATAGTTACATAGATATGTTGCTCGTTGTTTTGGTTAGTGCTGCCTATCTGGCAACACCAGGTTAAATTATAAAATGCAATGCAGTTTTCCATTAATTCCAGTAGAGGTCACTTTTGCAAACTAGAAATACACTGACTTTCAGTACTTTGGCTCCCCTTCTCTCACACTTTGAGTGGCTCATCTTAGTCAACAAATAATGATAAAAATAGACTTCAGATCCACACACAGATCACGTTTCTGATTTTATGGGTTATATACTGATAAGTATCAGATTTAGTATTGTATATTGATCTATTTATGTATATTTACTCGATATAGATATACTGTAGTGTATTGCATTGTAGTCAATGATTAAATTTATTTGCAAAAAAGGAAATTGTATAGTAAGTGTTTTAATGGTGTAGTGGAGATGTGAATACAGTTTGCCCTGATTGACAACTGTTAGATGTTTGAAGGCCACGTTGTCTCACAAATACCTGAAAGCAAGCTATTTGTAGGTTGAAAGGATTACAGTATTTAGATACAGTATACACTTCTGATACAGTTTACATTTAAAATCTAAAACCTCATTGCTTAAACTAGTCATCTACTGTATCTATGACATGTGAAGTATCCTGGAAACACTCCGGTAGTCAAACTACATCTGTGGTATCAGTCACACATTTCAGATACTGAATGAGAAGTTTAAATACTGCAGAAGGAACTAAACAAGCAAACTGCCACAAAGAGATTGAACTGACACCACCAGGGTTCAGGGAGCAGTGTACCTGGTTTGTCAGAGAAACACAGAGACACAGTCTGATACATTTCAACTCTCTCATCTGAGGAATTCCTCCCAACAACACAACAACTGACAGATTTTCTTCAACTCCTCTCTCTAAGATGAGATGTGTAACAAAATTCAATTTGATATTTCTGGAGCACAGATATGCATTTCTACAATGTGAGCTATTATACAGAGTTTCTTGTCCCGATCTCAGTCCCCTCTAAACTCAGTGGAATCATTGTCCTGTGTGTGTCAATGACTCTGAAAGGGCTGAACAGTGACTGATCCACACTGTGACTCTTAAAGTGTTTGGAGCAGTGAGGCGGCACAGGTATGCAAAGCCCCTTCCTGTATACAACTCCTGTTGCAGACAGTTAGATGTGATCTGAGTTGTGAAAACAGATGGAGTTTTTATAGGAGTCTGTCTTTGAATTACCTCTGTTCTACCCCATTCAACGAGTAAGCTCAACACTTGTGGAGCTCTTGAGTTTTGTGGAATATCACAACTGAATTATTTGTATGATGTGATAAATATTAATTATATGATATGATAAATTATAAATCTAGCGATTTGCATATATTAGGATAATTAGTATAAATACTTGGACTGCCTTTATGCTGTCACATATTCATTGATTTCTATCCATCCATTTTCTAACTGCTTTACCCAATACAGGGTTATGGGCAGCCGGAGCCTTTCCCAGCAGGAAATGGCCACAAGACAGGATACACCCTGGACGGGACACCAGTCCATTGCAGGACTCACACAGACACAGACACACTAACCTACTCAAACCGTGGCCAATTTTCCCAGAAACCAATTAACTTACCAGTATGTTTTTGACCTGTGGGAGAAAAGCAGACATCCCGGAGGAAGCCTATGCAAACACAGAGAGAACATAATGTAGCGCTTTCGCCATGCGCTGCGACTGAAGAGCGCCAGGCTGGGGTACGTGGTGAGGGGCAGGACGGGAGTAGTAGTGGTCAGGACAGGGACTAGGAAAGACCAGTGCTGCTGACCAATTGCAAAATGGGTGTACGGAGTGGTGAGATCGCCCGGATTCTTGTAAATAGTTCCCTGGTTTCGCACCCCTGTTATACTTGTACCCAATTGCCACCCTATCCCTGTGTAACTACTCGAATAGACTCCAGCGTGTTGCTCTCTCTCTCTTGCTCTCTCTGGCGCTCGTTCGTTCTCTCTCACTCTCTCTCTCTGCTGGCGCGTGGGTGCGGGTGTTGTGCCGGCTGTGCGAAAAATAAAAGCGACGTTTTTCAGTCAACAAGTGTCTGAATCACTGTGTCTGTCCTCACCGAACCCAAAAATACTACAATACAAACTCCAGGCTGTCAGGACCACAGCTCCTGAATTGAACCCTGGGCCTCAAAGGCCAAACACTTCACCGCTGTGCCACCCTAATTCACTTGTTTTTGAAATTTAAATACTTATTTCCTGAGCAGCTCCAACATTGTAAAGGTGCTGCAATGGAGGACCAAAGAACTGTCCTCATGGCTCCTGTCATGTAGAGTAGCAGGATACTCACTTCATGTACTTAGTTTTATATGTTTTTAAGAGGAATGTGACTTTGTTGCCAATGAAGACAGCAGGGCTCTTGTCTGCCTTGCTGGGATTTACACTGGTGAACGTGGTGGGTGTCCCCAGGGTTATAAAAACCAGACTCGTGAAGTTAAGCCTTGGAGAGGATGTGGATTAGCTCAGGCTTGGAGAAGCTGAGTGGGAGATGGTGGTCAGTCATCATGGAGGAGATGTCTGCTGGACAAGCTGTGATGTGGAAGGAGATCTGTGTCTCCGAGGATGACTGAGGGCTGACTTGACACCTTTCACTCCTCTCCTGTGTGTTTAAGTAGACTGTTAAGGTAATGCATGTGATAAAGAAACTTCAGTCTGTAAGACATGACATTTCAATGTCATTTTGATATATTTAAAGATTATTGCACTTATATTTAGCTAATTCTGTAACCCTCCTTTTATTAACAGATATTTGCTATTTGTGTGGAACAAATATTTTTAAAGAATGTAATTTAGGTGTTCAATTTATTTTTGTGTATTATTTAACCATTTTTCCATCACCTTTAGTCATAAGAAAAATGTTCCTTATAAGATCCAATTCACATACTGCTGCACCATTATTGAGCTTGGTGCAGCTACAGTAACATTGTTAACGAAGATCAGTGTTTGTCTCAGGTCAGGTCCTCCACAGGCTGGGTCCTGTGTCTTTGTCTTCACTCTCAGCACCTGCAGGAGGTCCCAAATGCAGCAATGCAGTCATGTTGAGGGAGGCTTTTGTACGGCTGTGTAACACTGTCACAAACTGGTTCTGCAGTCTGTGCTGGGTGTTGTAGTAGACCCTATGTGAAGCGGTAAGGGCTGAAGGAGACAGGAGGCGTAGTGCGGTGAAACACACACAGGGATTTAATGGTGCAGTTAAGTAAACCGTGAGAGTTCGTGAGACAGTGAACAGGGAAAAAAACACCGGCATCCAAATCTGAGTAGGTCCAAAACAGGGTCAGGGCACAGTCCATGAGTCTATTTCCGAAAGATCCATCCTGGGACGTGACAAGGTTAAAATCCCCAGGAGGGGGAAAACATGAACCTACGAACATGGAGATCCTGGGATTTCGGGGCGAGGTCCACCAGACCCCGGGCTCCAAAGCATGAAATGTTGGGGTTGAGGCCTATGCCTCAGGCCACGGATGTGGGGCGACCTGGTACTAGACGGGCCTCACAACATCCACATCCTACTGCTGAGCCCTGAGCCCTGGAGGCACCGGAAATAAATAGGGGGAGACACAACAAAGCACACCTGGAACACATACAGAAGCAGCCATTCAAAACGAGCAGGGTACAAGGCGGTACAATGCGGTACAAAGCAGTGGGCGTGTTGCATCAAAACGTGTCATGATGGCATTTTACCGCATGCAAATTAGATTATGTTAATAGTATCCAGAATCACCTTGTAAAACTGCCAGGTGGAGCTAATAAAGCTTAACCTCTCATGTACAGCATTTGAGCTGTCACCAGGAAACACCTGGTTTCAAATCCTGATCACTGCTGAGGGACAATCTTTATTCAATTAAGAATTAAGTTGTATACTCTTTAGACTTTTAAGTTTAAACTATGTATTACAGCATGTTAATCATTAAACATTAAAAAGTTGGTATATTTTATGAAAGCAAGATTGCTCAGTTGGACAAAAGTACACAACCTACCACCTTTATCATAGATATTTAAATTATGCATAAATATTTTATACATCAATGTCTTCACCGAAGATATTACTAATAGTATTAATAATGAATGACCTAGGACAAGCTGTAAACTCAAAGTATTACCCTGGTCCACTTTCTTTGTAACCGTCTTTGTAAATGAAAAGATTATTTTTTCATTGACAAAAAGTAACACTACAGGATTTCGTTGATCCGATCACGTATTCGTTTCCAATCATACAAAGTAAGTTTTGAGAATCTCCGATTCACCATGCCTTTCACATGCTCATAAACTATATTAATTTAAGAACATAAACACATTATGTAAACTGTATATGGCTGGTACCAGTATTCATACACACCAGTATTCCACTTTCTCCCTAAACATTTTAGGCATCAAAGTCTTACATGTGGTTATTTTGGAAATGTTTTTACGTGCTATTTCTGACCATATTAAGTTTATATACTTTGTGAAAAATGATAATGTTTTAAACTTTTCTGCGAATACGCTCGTTATCGGAGTAAACAAAAGCATACTTTTAGAATTTGATTAATAGGGAATATAATATGGAATCGCGTATCTAAAGAAATTAATAATGATATAATTATATTCATGTACTGTAGCACAAACAGAAGTATAAGACTTTCTTTTGATATGTGTACGGCTGTTTCAGAGCATTCTATGTGATTGTGTCTGTGGTGTGATGGCTTAAGTGAGTGACTTATAAGCCTGAGGCTGAGTGTGCAAACCCAGCTATTGCTGTGAGTTTTCTTTTAACACAAACATTTCTTTGAAAAACTAAAATAGCAAATATTATGGACACTATATTGACATTTTTATATTTCTAAATATCACAACATGTTCTAAGCTAAGTCATTAATTAATAACAACGATTAATTTCAAAGTGCTACTGATATCATTACTGACAATAAATATTATCGACACTATTTTGTCATTACAAACGTATGCCATACGGAGTACGCGTTACTGAAGCTAAAAGTTTAGCCTTTGTCACTAATGTAACCACTAAATAAAGACATATACTGTAGAAATCCCTACGTTACAAACTATATGACAGGTATTGGTATTTTAAAGAAAAAATACACACTAGTATTCCACTTTCTCCCTAAACATTTTAAGAATCAAAGTCTTATTTTGGAAACGTTTTTACGTGCTCCTTCTGACCACATTAAGTTTAATATATGAATACTTAATATGTGAAAAAAGTGAATCCTGTTTTTTTATGGTCTGTAGCTCAAATCCTGCTTAACTAATAATTAGACACAAGAAGAGTATTATTAGACAATGTTGTGAGGCTAAAGAAATCAATAACGATATTAATTTAAAGAAATAACATATTTAGAGCATACGCCCGACATTACAGGCTGTGCCTGCTCGCCTGCGCGGTGACGTCACCACCTTTTCCTCTGAATAGCTAGCAGGGACCTCAGCCGTCGGGCAGAGGAGAGATCTCCCTTCAGATTTAAAAGGTTATTAATAATATCTTCAGTGTTGTATTAACATTAGAATGTTCTTCCAAGTGTAAAAAGAGGCGATACTCAACGTGTCTCCTTTATAAATTTTCAATTTACAAACCGTACAAGATCATTTTTTATGAATAATGTCTTCCGTATCGCATTCAAATTGTCTAAGACAAAGACAGTTAGAAAAGGCCTGAGCTGGCTCAAAAGGTGCAATCTGCAAAGGTTGGTTCTGTTATGTGTATATAATATGTAGTGCATGTACTGTACCACTAGATCCGTACTCTGACGTTAGAGCTCTACCACATTTAGGCTCTGCATATACTGTACGCTTCTTAAAAACAATGGCTTTTTCTCTACACAGTCTGAAAACACTGATCCAACAGAGACTCGCCTTCCCCTGGAGGTCCTCTTGCCAGCACTTGGGGATCCCAGTCCTCCGCAGAACCTTCTAATCCTCTGTCTGTTTATTCCCGGTGAACTCTCCCCAGTGACCCTGCTGTCTACTTTCCACACAGCTCCTCTCGTGCTGGTCTCCCCACTTCTCCACAGACAGGTCCCAGTCTGCAGACTGCAGCCTTCACTCGCTCCCAGCCCAGTCAGCCCACACATCTCTCGCTCTCTGCTTCCTGCTTGCTGCCTCACCTCCATCTCATCTCTCTGATCTCCCAAAGATCCCTGCAGTCCTGCGTTTGGGGCTCAACCTGTCATTTCACTGCAGGGCTTAATAGCAGCTGCAGCATAACATACATGGTGTACAACTTTATTGATACAACACCAGAACATGCATAATAAACTACAGTATCAATCTTAATAGAATATATTTTTGAAATTATCTGCTGATAGGAAAGTTTGATCATTCACTCAGGATTACCAAGATAAGATGTAATAACATTATATATCACATACATTAACTCTAATTATAACATATCTCATAATACATGTCAGCTATAAAGTGTTGTTGTCAGCCTTGTAGGTTATGTCAGTCTCAAGCAGTTAAATGATATTTTTCTGACCTACAAGTAAATATGTTTTCACTATCATGAACTATCAAACGTGTCAAGATAATTTTTGGCATTCATACGTTTTTTGTTTGCATCTGAACTCTCCGAAGTTCTTATCATGGAAAGGTAATCTATTTTGTAGGACTTGATGTAATATTGTGGGTAGGGAATCTTCCAGGATGTTCCGTTTCTTATTTAAGATTAAGACCAGAAGCTTGAGAACCACATTTCAGGTGGGTTTTAATAGGTCTTCAGGGATATGACTGCCCATTGTGTGGTGATTCATAGGACTATTACTCTACAATGACTGGCAAGTGTTGAAGAGTGCTGTGTCTTTTTTCCTTTAGTTCCTTCTCTTTAGTGTTCTGTCTGTCCCTCTATTCCAGGTGTGGGCCAGACTGCACACATCCATTCTGACTGTGTGGTAATTGATGAGCATCTAGGCATCTAGACACACTGTATGATTCTATATGTAAAGAAGCTTATGCTGTGCTAATAGAGATATTTTTTAATCATTCTCAATCAGAGCAATCCAATTGTTCATTATGATATCAATGATGTGTTTTCAAATTATTATCAGACTATGTTAATTAGCAGATTCTATTGGAATATCCCTTATTACCAAACTTTTATTAACTTTTTATTTTTGTATTTTGTTTTTGCTATAAAATACTAGTTTCTGAATACCCTTCCACTCACCAGATATTCTATAAATACCAGAGTCTCGCATCTGAAGTCATAGTAATTATTTTTAATAAAAGATCCATCTTACTTTGTAATCTCCTCATACAATGTTTCTGACAGCACAGTCTGATGATTTTAATTTTTTAATTTTTATCGTAATACCTGATTAATTTGTCTCCTGTTGATTCAATTTTCTGTGAGCTTTTTGGATGATCGTGTTCTTTCTACATTGAAAGACGAGTACCAGAAGCATTCTAATACCTTTCTAATCATCTTTGTGTGCCTTGAGCAAGCAGAAAGGGCACAGGAATGTAGCTGAAGAGGCCCCTGTCTTTAGCTCCATATGGCTCTCATGCTGTGATCTCAGCCACAGAGTGACCTGGTGCTTTTTGTGTGTGGGGAAGTGAGGGAGATGAGTTTGTCTTTCGCAGGATAGTGATGACGTAGTACTCTCCATGATGGATGCTTGCCAAAGGTGGCTGGATGTCTAGCAGAGAGTCATCTAGACATGATCATAAGGTCTAAGGCCACTGTTCATCACCCAAAGGAAGATCCACTAATGGGTGATCTGTAGGGTGGTACCAAAACTTAACCTCACAGCATCTCAGCCAATCATCAGCTGTGATGTACAGAGTTCTGTCCAAGATATTCTTTCTGCAACAGAAGAAATCTTGTGTTCATGAACCAACTGTTATTTTTACTGTCTATGTTTGCTGTCTAAGACCGTTGGACTCTTTCTTTTGTTGACATGTTGGATGTCCAAATATATTCAAAAATAAGTTGTAGCTGCGACAAACCAAGTTCTCTCACCTGTTTACCTTGGGCCAGAATCAGAAAATCAAACGGTGTACAAACTTTGTTTTTAAAGACTAAAGTTCAGCAAGACGTGGTTATTCACAGATGAACCCAGCTGCCTGTCTGACTGCGTTTGCACAGGAACTGGCCAGACTGGTAAAACTAGCAAACTCCACAGCACCCCTGCTGCTGGGAATATGGACCTCAGTGTGAGTGTGTGAGTGTTTGTGTTTGTGTATCTGTCTGCCCCACAGCCTCACTCTAAAAATGATTTAAATGAGAAATAGAATAATCACAGTTCCTTGAATAATGTAACTGTGTTAAATGATCTTACAGTAGTGAAATAAACTTGTAAGTGCACCTGCAGTAGGCCCCAGCTGCAGCAGTGCAGTTGCTGTGCAGGCCTGCTGAGAGAGGTTTTTGTATGGCTGTGTAACACTGTGTGAACAGCCAGTTACTGCTGATGTAGTGTTCACTCTGACAGTAATAATCTGCTGTATCTTCAGCCTGGACTCCTGAGATTGTCAGAGTGAAGTCAGTCCCAGATCCACTGCCACTGAAACGCTCTGGGATCCCAGTCTGATGGCTAGTTGCTGCATAGATCAGGAGTTTAGGAGCTTCTCCAGCTTTCTGTTGGTACCAGTGGAGGTAGTTGTTATTATACACTGCAGGACTGGTCTTACAGCTCACAGAGACTGTCTGTCCAGAGAGAACAGATTTCACTGCTGGAGTCTGAGTCACAGTAACCTGTCCACTGGATTCTGAAAACAAGACAAAACAAAGCAATTTTAATTTATTTTATCTATTTTACACTTTTCTGTAAAGCTTATTTACATAATATGCTAACAGCTATATACTCCAGATATTAAAAAGTATATTTAAATCAACACCTACTGAAGCTCTTTAAATTTTAGATTCATTCTAAATTTATTCAGTTCTTTAAACTTTAACTTTTAAAAGTTAATATTGTGAAAGTAATGATAACAAAATAAAAAAAATAGAATTAGAGAAGTATTTTCTTTAACCCTCACCTTGAGCAAAGAGCCCCAGTGTACCCAGCAGTAGAATCAGTGGCATCATTGTCCTGTGTGTCAGAGACTCTGAAAGAGCTGAACAGTGACTGATCCACACTGTGAGTCTTAAAGTGTTTGGAGCAGTGAGGTGGCACAGGTATGCAAAGCTCCTTCCTGTATACAAATCCTGTCACAGACAGTTAGAAAAGGCCTGAGCTGGGAGAACAGGTACAATCTGCAAGGGTTGGGTCTGTTGTTACAGTATGTGTATATAATATGTAGTGCATGTACCGCTAGATCAGTACTCTGACGTTAGAGCTCTACCACATTTAGGCTCTGCATATACAGTACGCCTCTTAAAAACAACAGCTTTTTTCTCTAAACATTCTGAAAGCACTGATCCAGCAGAAACTCACCTTCCCCTGGTGGTCCTCTTGCCAGCACTTGGGGATCCCAGTCCTCCGCTGGCCTTTCTACAGAACCTGCTATTCCTCTGTCTGTTTATTCCCAGTGAACTCTCCCCAGTGACCCTGTTGTCTACTTTCCACACAGCTCCTCTCGCACTGGTCTCCCCACCTTCTCCACAGACAGGTCCCAGTCTGCAGACTGCAGCCTTCACTCTCTCCCAGCCCAGTCAGCCCACACATCTCTCGCTCTCTGCTTCCTGCTTGCTGCCTTACCTCCATCTCATCTCTCTGATCTCCCAAAGATCCCTGCAGTCCTGCGCTTGGGGCTCAACCTGTCATTTCACTGCTGGGCTTAAAAGCGGGCTTTTAATAACATAAAAGTTAATAATTCAATTCCATTTCAATTTTTTTGTATGGCGCCTTTCACAACAAGGTTGCCCCAAAGCACTTAACAAAGCTGTGTGACAGTACATAACATTACAATACAGAGCAAGAAAAAAAAGGCTAGAAGACAAAGGAGGAGAGGAACCAAAAACTCCTTCGTAAGGAGAAAAAAAAACTCTAGGGTTCCAAGGTCAACAGGATGCCCAACCCCTCTGGGCATGCTAACATTATACAATTCAAACAAGTACTATATGTGGAGTATTAAGTCTTCCATTGTGTCCTTCTGTGTGCCAGTACTCCATACAGATCTCTGTAGCCCAGCAAATCCTCCTAATAACATAACATTTTAATAACATCAGAGTTAATCTATATCACATACGTTTACACTAATGATATTATATCTCATAACATATATCGACTATAAAGGTTGTTGTCAACCTTGTAGTTTATATTAGTATCAAAAAGTTAAATCACATTTATTCTCTCATACAAGTAAATATGCTTTCACTATCATGAACTGTCATACATGTGTCAAGACAATTTTTGGCATTCATACATTTTATTTTGCATCTGAACTTCCAGAAGTGCTTACCATGGAAAGGTGATCTATTTTGTAGGATTTCGGAAATTCTGTGGTTGGGAATCTTCCAGGATGTTCCACTTGTTATTAAAGATACATACCAGGAGCTTGGGGACCACATTTCAGGTGGGTTTTAATAGGTCTTTAGGGATATGACTGCCAATAATGTGGCAATTCATAGGACTATTACTATATGATGATTGGCAAGTGTTGTGGAGTGCTTTGTCTTTTTCCATTAGTTCCTTCTCTTTAGTGTTCTGTCTGTCCCTCTATTAACACAAAAAAATAGTAATAACTTACACTTAAATAGCGCTTTTTGGGACACTCCACTCAGAACTCTTTCCAGGTCATGAGGATCCCCTCCACCACCAGCAGTGTGCAGCCCCACCTGGATGATGCACCAGTCCGCTCCCCACACACCAGCTCTCAGTGGGGAGGAGAGCAGAGTGATGGAGCCAGTCAGAGATGGGGGTTATTAGGAGGCCATGATGGGTAAAGGTTTTGCATCTCATGCAAAGGAAGGTGCCTTTTTGCAGTATAGTGTACAGTACCTGCCAAAATACTGGGGCATTAGGACCCACATAGACCACAGGGTAAATGCCCCATACTGGCCCCATTAACACCTCTTCCAGCAGCAGCCTTAGTTTTTCCCAGGAGTCTCCCATCTAGGTACTGGCCAGGCTCACACTTGCAGAGCATCAGTGAGCTGCCACAAAATTTCAGGGTGATACAGCTGCAGGCAGGTGTGGACCATTCTGACTATATGGTAATTGATGAGCATCTAGACATCTAGACACTGTATGATTCTATATGTGAAGATTGCTTCTGTTGTGCTAATTGTGCTAATAAAGATAATTATTAATATTTTCAATCAGAGCAATCCAATTGTTCATTATGATATCAATGATGTGTTTTCAAATTATTATCATACCATTTTAATTAGCAGATTCTATTGGAGTATCCCTTACTACCAAACTTTTATTAACTTTTTATTTCTGTATTTTGTTTTTTGTACAGAAGGCGAGTTTGTGAACCCCCTTCCACGCACCAGTTATTCTATAAATACCAGTTACTCCCATCTGAAGTCATAGAAATTTTTTTTTTAAAGTACATCTGAATTGCAAAATCCCCATACAATGTTTCTGATAGCACAGTCCGATGATTTTTTTTTTATTTTTTATTTTATGTTGTAATACCTGTTTAATAAGTACCCTGTTGATTCCATTTTTTGTATGTGAGGTTTTCTGGTGATCATGTTCTTTCTACATTGAAAGAGAAGTATCAGAAGCATTCTAATACTTTGTTAATCATCTTTGTGTGCCTTGACCAAGCAGAAAGGCCACAAAAATGTAATAATAATAATAAACTTTATTTTATATAGTGCCTTTAAAGGTGGCTTCTCAACGCGCTTTACAGAAAGACAACAACAATAAATAAAAAGAATACACAAGATAAAACAATTACAATATACAGAGGAGACCTAGGATGGTGGTACTAAGAAAAGCAGAGGGGTGAAGACTGGAACCAGTTAAGTAAAGGCTTTTCTAAAGAAGGTTTTGAGTCTGGATTTGAATGTATTAGCTGAAGATGCCCCTGTCTTTAGCTCCATACAGCTCTCATGCTGTGATTTTAACCACAGAGTGACCTGGTGCTCTTTGTGTGTGGTGAAGTGAGGGAGATGAGTTTGTCTTTCGCAGGACAGTGATGACCCAGTACTCTCCATGATGGATGTTTGCCACTGGTGGCTGGATGTCTAGCAGAGAGCCATCTGGACATGGTCATTAGGTCAAAGGTCACTGTTCATCACCCAAAGGAAGATCCACCAGTGGGAGATCTGTAGGGTGGTACCAAAACTTAACCTGACGGCATCTCAGCCAATCACCAGCTGTGATGTACAGAATTCTGTCCAAGATATTCTTACTGCAACAGAGGAAATCTTGTGTTCGTGTTATCTTTGCCTTATATTTCAAAATAAGACAGTTGTACTGTTTCTTTTTGTCGTCATGTTGAATGTCCAAATATATTCAGAAATAAACTGTACCCAGGACAAACCTAGTCCTCACACCTGTCTACCTTTGCAACTAGATCCAGGAAAACAAACTGTGCTCAGACTGTTTTTAAAGACCAAAGTACAGCAAGACGTGGTTATCCACAGGTGAAGCCAGTTCCCTGTCTGACTGCATTTCCATAGCAACTGGCTGACATGTAGAGCTAGCCAACTCCACAGTGCCCCCACAAGGATGAAAGAGACAAGTGGTACATTGTACTAACAGCCAGACCCAGACACCACTGTATTCCTGAGCTGATAAAACTGCAGATGAATTTCTTTGATTTCTTCTAAAGATTAAGAAATAAAAACTGTCTGTATTGAGCTCATTTGTAAATGAAGGAGACAAAATTCAGCATCAGCAGAGTGTCACATGAAAAAGTGGGGAGAAAACTTCAGGGTAAGAGAGCTGTGATATACACTTTCATGACTATTATGAAGCTGACACTCATGAGTCATTCTGAGAGCAGTAGGAGTAGGAGTTATGGCATTGGTGCTTGGCAGCACTGGGGTCCAGAATTCAATTCCCAGGATGCCGTGTGGAGTTTGCATGTTCTCTCTGTTTCACATGGATTTCCTCTAACTGCTCTTGCGTCCTCCCACAGTCCAAATATATACAGGTAGAATAACTGGCTGCTGGGACAATTGACCCCGGTGTGTGTTTGTTTTTGTCTGTCTGACCTGCAATGGACTGACATCCCATCCAGAGTGTATTCTGCTTTACACCCTTTGCAAGTAATGCAAGTAATGTAAGTCATTTAGCATCATGTATCATGTAGTATCATGCAGTATCTTTCATGTTCACCACAAAAAACTCCTAAAAAATCAAAGCCTTGGTTTGGCAAATAAAGTTTGCTTAATTTAGAATGTGAAACCCCTTGAATATCAGAGATATGAGATCAGTATCTCTCTCTCCAGTCCCACACCTCAAATGATTGAGAAATAATGTTACTATATATTACTATATTATACTATGTTAAATCATGTCTTGTAACAGCAAAATAAACTTGATCTGTAAGTGCACCTGCAGTAGGTCCCAGCTGCAGCAGTAAAGTCACTGTAGAGGGCTGCTGAGGGAGGTTTTTGTATGGCTTTGTAACACTGTGTGAACACACCACCACTGTGGGCACTCTGACAGTAATAATCTGCTGCATCTTCAGCCTGGACTCCTGTGATGGTCAGAGTGAAATCAGTCCCAGATCCACTGCCACTGAAACGCTCTGGGATCCCAGTCTGACGGATAGTTGCAAGATAGATAAGGAGTTTAGGAGCTTCTCCAGCTTTCTGTTGGTACCAGGCTAATTGATTGTTATTATACACTGCAGGACTGGTCTTACAGTTCACAGTGACTGTCTGTCCAGGGACAACAGATTTCACTGCTGGAGTTTGAGTCACTGTAACCTGTCCACTGGATTCTGAAAACAAGACAAAACACAGTAAATATAGGAACTTAATAACACAAGTGATTTAATTTCTTATAGCTGTTTTACACTGTTCTATAAAACTTGTTTAAATATTATGCTAAAATATTTATACTCCAAAACAAATTTAAAAACTGTTTAATTCAGCACCTAGACAAGTATTAAATTAGACCCTGAGCAGTGTTGAGGAGCGTCCAGAGGAAGATGGTGATGAAGGTCATTGTTGCTGTGGGTTCTGTTGCCATGAAGGGCAGCTCTCAGTCATGAAGTGTGAAACTCACAGGGCAATAAACACTCCCAGAGCACTGAAGCATGTGCTGCCAATGCAAAGTGTCTCTTCTATGCAAATTGTCTTCCTGGGTTCAGCAGTACTTGTAGCTAGTCAGTGCTGGAAACACAGGCTTGGTGCTGTGTGCTGTGACAGAGCAAGAGGAGCAGTTTAGCATGAACACCCCCAGGACAGGAGGACTAGACAGAGAGCAGCTTTATAAGGAGCAGAGAATGAGACACTACCAGCTGAGCCTTTATTCCACTCAACACAGCTGGAATGGAGTGGAGTGTGGAGAGTCTTTTTACAGACTAGCTCTGTGTGCTCACAGTAGGACTGAAGGATTAAAGGTCGAAATGTAAGTTGCCATTATAAGACATCAGTCAACTTATTCACTTCTTCTTAATGTTGAGTGACACAGGTGACACAGTCCCTCTTCAAGTCCAGCACTTTGTGGGTGGAGCTGGAGAGCCAGAGATTTAAAAGGAAATCACTGATTTCAGGTAAAGACATTTAGGGAGTGTGCCCTCTGGTGGCACCAAAGTGATTTCATTTTCTATGAAAATACATTTCCCTGAACACCCTCTCTACAAATTTTCTTTAAAAAAATATTTTCACCTAAAAACACAGCTTGAAAAACTATTCCTATACGGTGTGTTTCAAAATGGTGCTTATGCTCATTTTGACTGCTTAGATAAAATGATCAAAGGTCCAAGCTGCTCAGAGACGCAAGAGAGATTACTAATGAGTAGGCCAGTGCTTTCTCAGTTACAGCTACATTTAGCTAATTGGAAGGTTGAAGGTTGAAATCTCAGCTAGACTTCTGCTGTTGTGCCCTTTCAGTCTGCACTTCATCTAGATTACTGCAGTAAAATGCTTGACAGGATCAATAGGCTGTTTAATAGTGAAAGCTAAATAAATTACTTATTTTTGGTTACCCAAGATGCTTATCTTGAATGTTCTTAATTAGAATCGCCTTGAACATTGCAGCTGTGACAGCTTGTTCCACACACCTACACTTCTGTGTGTAAAGAGTTTTCTCCTGTCCTCACTAAAGCTCTTTCCACTCTCATTTCTTTCCGCATATCCAGCCTTCATCCAATTGTAGATCTTGACATTGAATATTTGATAATCTAAGACCCTTTTGGGATATTGAATTTTCAAACAGTCCTGATTCCTTTCCTGTGTTCTCTGTTTTCACTGTGAATAATGTCTGCAGCCCATCAGGCTTCATTCAACATGTTTTAGACACAATATTTCAATGGAAGCTCACACACTGGACAAAGGGATGGTGTCCTTAAAGAATGACAGGGCTGGCTAACAGGTGAAGAACCCTTTCAGAAAGAGCTTGGGAAAGCAAAACTTGTTTTGAAGTGGGTTATTTGTTTTAGTAAATGTACAGCAAGTATATTGGAGGTATAAACAAAACAAGTTTCCACCTCTGGAACTCACTGATCTTGTGCAAACCCTGAATAACACCCCCTTCTATTTTCCCTATAACTGCATTCCCCCCTGAAGCATCTTAAATCCTGCAGAGCAACATGCTCTCTGGTGTCCTGACATAAAAATAGAGTATTGTTACAAGTGGTGGGGATTTGAAATATGGTGAATAAAAGGAATTGAGTTAACGAATAAAGCAATAAATAAAATAAATAATCATAACCCCCAGCTTGTAAGCATGTCTTAAAGAATTAACCAGAGTGGTTGGTAGAATTACTTACATTTATTCTTTGTTCTCTGTTTCGATGAGAACAGTAACAAATCAGGCACACTGAGTTAAACAAATATTAACAATGACAATACAAACTGTACACTACACACATCATAAACACACAACACACAAGTTACTGTATTTAAGTATACAGATTAGGCCTACATCCAGACCACCCAGATAACCCCAAACTGCTACTGAATACCTGGCTCTTTAATAATGCCAACAGAGGCCAAAGGAGAGATAAGCTGCCTTCTAAACTACATAGAATACAGCTTACACTTAGATCTCTCCCTGCACACCCAGATGCCACAGAATAAATGCCCATCTCTCTGTTCTAAAATGCACCAGATAAGCAGGAGAGGCAGTTTTAAACTGAGGGATGTTTCACTCAGGATCTCCAAGTTTCCTAAAAGCCACAGAATAGCAAGCTCTCCTAGCAAGATTCAAATACTGAGCTAGAATCATGACTTTTCAGATGATCTTGAAGAAGGGTCTTTCCTGGTACAAATTTCAAGTTCTTTCTGTTCCTGTTCTCTTTCTTCTGGTGTCCTGTTTTAACCTTTTCATCTTTTCTGTCCTTCTCTTGATCGGATCATATGGTGTCATTCTGGACTTTTGATTGACACTTTACTCATTTACTCAGAACTTAATTAAGGTAAACCGAGGTAAACTTTATGACTGCTTTGATCACAGAATCGTGACTCTCTACTTCTCAGCAAACATCCCCCCTGCTTTGAAGCTTGAAATGTTTACACTGCCAGGTGTTACACACTTTATCTAGAATCTTAGATACCTCCACTGTAGAAAACCTCAGCCTCTAGCAATATTTACAAAAAACAAGAATGCTAATTTTATTTATTTGAACACAAACAATTTTAATATATGTCATATGTCAAGGATGATGAGCCCTAAATGCAGTTTTGTATCTGACTGACTGCACCACCAGACATCTTGAAAGGTACAGACCCCTTTACCCCTGTAACAGGCCCTGCAAGACTGTTGCCTATCTTTCATTGAGAACACTGCTGAGAGAAAAGCTATTTTTTTTTCTGTTTCTAGTTTAAAAATGGGGAAGTTGCTCCATCTTACAGCCATTCTGAGCTCATGTTTCTCGCTTTAGCATATTTGTTCCTGTACTGTGTGTTGATCAGAACCCAGACTGGACATCTCCAAGCTTGTTACTCAGTGGTTCTCAAACTGTGGTTCACGTACCAGGAGTGGTACGTGGAGCGCCACCAGCTGGTACGCCATATGACCCTGGAACTTTGTTGTTTGCGCTGAAAAATTGGGACAGGTTTTCATATTTTCTATTTTAATACGTGTCAAATATGCAGCCCACGTACTGCACTACGATACAGCGCTAATACTTGAGTGGACACAGAGCTACAATGTAATTCTATACCATTCTATAAGAATGCATGCTACAGACGTAAGTGACTAATTGTATTTAAAAAAAGCTATCTCCAGCAAATAGGGAGGTAGGAGAATTTGCATGATTTTAGAACAATGCCAATGTTGTAAACACAGGAAAGCATAGAAATGTGTGCTACAAACGCTGGTCATCTTGTGAACACAGGAAAGCATGATAGGTAACAGAAAAAATATTTAAGAACTGTTCTAGGTTAATTTGAGAAAAATACACAGAGCGTCTCTGTTTCGCTCCCATGCGCATGAAATAAAAACTTATTTTAACTTCTGAGACAGACTCCTGAAACGGAAATGGGGAAAAATGCAAGCTTGCGGATTGCTTAAACAGGTAAGCCCCACACTATTTTTGAAGAACTTTATTAACCGTTGGCAAAAGAGCTGACTCATATTATGTGTGGAGAAAAAGCTGCTAGACAGCTCGACCTGCTGCCCCCTCTGAAAGACACAGTCACTCATAGAATTATTGAAATGGTGGATGATATAAAAAGTACGCTGATAGAGCGCATTAAGATGAGTAGATGTTTTTCAATGCAATTAGATGAGTCTGTAGTCAATTTGGCCAATTTGCTCATTTACGTTAGATACGAGTTTGAGGGCATGTCCCATGAGGACTTTCTGTTCTGTAAGCCGCTACCAACAAGAACTACGGGAGAGTACATATTTCAGCTTCTGAATGAATTTATCGAAGAGAATGGCATCGACTGGAAAAAATGCATTGGAGTTTGTACAGACAGTGCTAGAGAAATGACAAGCCAAAACAGCAGTGTAGCTGCACGAATTAGAGAGGTTGCGCCACAATTGAATGGACGCATTGCAACATCCACTGCTAGACCTTTGTTGTCAAGAAAATACCTGATGATTTAAAATCTGTTAGACTCTGTTGTGAATTGTATCAAGGTTCGAAAAATGGCTTCTCATCTGCTTTGCTCGACTAAACAGGCTCACCCCTTTCACTGAAATGGTGCTTTTTTATTGTTTATTTTTATTTGTTGTTGTTCCTGTTTTTTTTCTTTAAACCGCTTTGAGAAGGCACCTTTAAAGGCACTATATCAAATAAAGTTCATCATTATAATATTTATTATATGTGTATGTGAGTGTGTGCACACACGTACGCTCATATTGGCCATTGAGAATTTCTGGGGTTCCTATGAGAAGATGACTTGTAGGTGGTACTTGGAAGCTTTTGTTTGATCAGGTGTGGTACAATGGTCAAAAAAGAGAACCACTGTTGTAACTGAACAGCTCAGTCTCCATCTACCAGCCCCTTTACCAAGTGTACAGGGTTTCTCTAAATAAAGGGGACATGATTGAGAACAAAGGTGTAATTTTGATTATGTCGATTTCCCATTAAATATGACCTTTGTAAGGAATTGATTATTTGAATATTTTTTTAAACAGAAAGTATTAAATAAAACCTTAAAAATAAGTTACCAGATTCCAGAGTCAGGATTACTGCCTGATGCTTGCAGGCTGTGGGATGGGCTGTATATGGGCCCTGTCAGATTACAAATCTTCTTGTTTTAATTTATTTTTGTCATATTTGTATATATGAAAACACTGATAAAAGTAATTGTTGTTGTGGGTTCTGTTGCAATGAAGGACAGCTGTCGGTCATGAAGTGTTAAACTCACAGGGCTATAAACACTCCCAGTGCACTGAAGCATGTGTTGCCAATGCAAAGTGTCTTCCTTAGTTAATTAACCAAGCTGAGCTGTAAACACATTTGTGCACTGAGGTCTGTGAAGAAATGTGTGCTGGTACCTGGTTCTGCCTCATTATTAACAAACACATCTTCATAGCAGGAATATTCCAGGAGTTCCTTTTGTCAACAAACCTGAGGACTCAGTTTACCTCATGTTTTCCTGCAGATGTACTGTAGTTCATGTTACCTGATGGCACTCAGTGATCTTGTTGTATTCTAATGACATGTGATAGATATTTTGCTTATTGTTTTGGTTAGTGCTGCCTATCAGGCAACATCAGGTTAGATTATAAAATGTAATGTAGTTTTTCAGTAATTTCAGTAGAGGTCACTGTTGAAAACTAGAAATACACTGTCAGCTTCTTTCAGTACTTTGGCTTCTCTTCTCTCACACTGTGGTTCATCTTAGTCAAAAAATATTGATACAAAATAAACTTCAGATCCACACAAAGATCACATTAATGATTTGATGGGTTATATACTGATAAGTATCAGATTTAGTATTATATATTGATCTATTTCCTGTATGTATATTTACTCTATATGGATAAATCTATATAGATCAACTCTATATAGATAAATGGGCTTGGAGATCTGAATCCTCAGGGAGCTCAGGCTAACGGAGTGAAGATCTCCAGGCACTGGAACAGAATCAGGATGCCTGGTTCCCTAAGAAGGAATAAAAAGGATCTGCTGGGGAGCTGGAAGAAGAGGGAAAGAAAAGTAACCCAGACAGCCCGAGAGAAAGGAGTGAGGAATAGAAAAGAGTCTGATGTAATAACAGAACCTGGCCAGAGCTGTACTCTTTTATAGACTATAAAACATCCTGCAAAACTGCTGGGATTCAGAGCACCACAGGGATACACCTTCTGTGTGTCTTTGGAGTTCTCCGGCCCTTTTTTATGACTTAAAACCCTTTTCAAACCATCGCTAATCTGTGCTGTAATTTGTTTAATCTCTGCAGAGTGTATGGCATAAGAACTTATTCTAGTATAACCATGAAACTTAAAAATGTCAAAGAAGCCTTGAAGTAATCTCATCACATTTCCTCCTGCACCAGCACATACAAACTCCACACCAGATTCAGAATTGAACCCAGGGCACCAGCACTGCTAGGCACAATAGTAACCACTATGCCACAATGCTGCCATATCTATTAACTTAGATACATTAGAATTTTATGTGTAAAAATGTAAAATAACAAATATCTACAGTACTTTCAAATATATTCAAATATAATATGCTGTAGATTTGTACATTATGTACAAACCCAGTGTTGTTCAGTTTTCCTGTAGCAGCTCAGCTGTTCTTCTTACTCTCAGACCTGCTGATGAGCCAGAGCAGCTCCTGTAGAGCTGAGGGAGGTTTTTGTACAGACATGTATCACTGTGTGAGAGGGAAGCTGTTACTCTGCTGACAGTAATAATCTCCTGCATCTTCAACATGGACTCCTGTGATTTTCAGTGTGAAGACTGCCCCAGAATAACTGCCAGTGAATCGATCAGGAACCCCAGACTGACGGTTTGTTGCATAATAAACCAGGAGCTGTGGAGCCTGACCAGGTTTCTGCAGGTACCAGTGCAGGCTGTTGCTAATAGACTGACTGGCTGTACAGCTGATAGAGACAGAGCTTCCTGGGAGAACAGTCTGAGCTGGAGACTGAGTCAGAACAATCTGCCCACTGGACCCTAGAGAGGGAATACAGTAGTTATAGATAAGAGATTATTAATAATTGATCATTATACACATTTACAGTATGTATTATTTTGCTTGAGAAAACAATTGCTATAATTTTCATTCATTTATCAGTAAGTTTTATTGTATCACAATATTCAGAATGAATCACAGAACCACAGAATGTAAGAATTATATTTTATCCTCACCTTGAGCAAATAGTCCCAGTGTCCCCAGCAGTACAATCAGTGGCATCATTGTCCTGTGTCAGTGACTCTGAAAGGGCTGAACAGTGACTGATCCACACTGTGAGTCTTAAAGTGTTCAGAGCAGTGAGGCGGCACAGATGTGCAAAGCTCCTTCCTGTATACAAATCCTGTCATAGACAGTTAGATGTGATCTGAGCTATGAAAACAGATGGGGCTTGTTAGGGTTTTGTGTCAGTGTGTCATGTTTTCCTCTGTTTATCCCAGTCAAAGATGGGTTACTAATCTCTGAAGGATCAAACATTTATTTCTCTTATTTCACTTATTTGCTTTTACTGTGTAAATAATTAACTAACAACAATTTACTAACTGGTCTGCTAGAATAATGAAAAATGTTAATGTTTTGCTCTGTTCCCAGTCAAAGATGGGTTACTTATCTCTACCATGCTAAAAAACACAACTGATTTTATTACAGCTTGATCCTTATATTGTAAATTGAATATTGAAAAAACATAGTTACTGTACAAATGTACCAGTACTTTAAGTTTCAATTCACATTTTATAACAAATTCTAGTATTACTGTATAAAGATGCTTTGATGGAGAACCAGTAAAGTAACAGTGAAAAGGCTGAATTAATGTCTTCAATGGCACCTCAGGTGTGATGGAGACCTGGGAATATTGTCCACCTGGATAATTGTCTCCTGTTAAGAAGGGATGTGGGGGAATAACCTGTTTGTCTGAAAGACATTGTATTGAGTTTAGTACCATATATCAGGAAAAAAGAGAACTGTATATTCAGATTCAGTAATGAGCTCAGATAGAATTAAATTAACTGCAAATAGGGTAATTAATTAAGGACATTGTTTCAAATAAACACTTTGTGTTCAGAAATGTCCAGTTCAGATATGTGCAATATCTTTCTTAAATATCAACTAAATGTTTGCCTAAACTTGCGACCTCTGAACCTAAGCAAGGCTGGTCCTGGTCAGGACTACAATGGGAAAACAATAATATGATTGTGTTTCTGTGAGTGGTGCTTGTAGAGTAGGAGTCTGCAGACCTTCCTCTGTATCAGGAATTCATTAGCTGCCCAGTTTGAGGTGCTGCGATACAGCGGTCCTTTTTTCACCTGAAGTCCTGCTAGTCTCCACTAGAGGTCACTAGTGGACCATGATCTGCACTCGATCGATCCCCAGGGCTCTGAGAGCCGTGTGGAAATTCTGCCTTAACGAAATGCCCAGCAGCTGTGCCTCTTGATACGGGCAGCAATAAAAGATTCTCATTCATCTGCTTCGGCATTCAGTACAGAATCTCAGTTCTGTCCTTCTGATGCAGGAGTAATTTTCTTTTTTACATGAAGAAAACAGGTCTTCTCTTTTCTTTCTCAAGACCAGTTCGAGCTTGGCTTGTCACATTTCTTTTAAAACTCGAAATAATTAAATGAAAGATCCCTGAGCTGGTCCTCTGGCTCTCACTCAAATTGTAATGGATCTGAGACTTCTGTCGACGCAGGACCAGAGTTATTCCAGAACCACAACCCTGTTACAGGTGTTCAGTCAAATTCTTGAGCTGTTGGTTATTAAAGACCCATGACACTTTTACCACGGTATCCAATGATGTGAATTTGCACAAACAATAGTAACTCCATATTTACTTATCTTCAAGAGTATTAATGCTGAGTAAGTGGGCTGGTTGATCATGCAAGTTAGACCATAACAGATAGTGTAGTTCAAGTTCAAGCTCAAAACGTTATTGCCATAACAACTAGTTGCATAGAATTTGGTTTGGTGAGCTCATACAATTAAATACATGCAATACAAATACAACATAAAGCCAATAACACATTCCATCCAACTAACACATTCACAAACCATCCTAACCATATGTATTTGATATAATTTTGGTGTAGTTCGATGATGTATTTCTGACTTTGACCTTATTAAAATATTCTTTTGTCACACTGGAGTGACCAATTATCCTTTTGCCGAAAACACAACAATTCATACAGCATATACTATATACAGCAGTAGCAGATCCTCTTTGAGGTATCATGAATAGAAGGGGTTTTGCAGATAAACTCCAAATCTTCAGTACATGTGATATAATGAATGACGCAAAGTACTGGCAAATCCCACAGCAAAACATGTGTAGCGGCAATGCTTGTTAATAAGACAGAATTAAGTGTTGCTGTGCTTTCCTAAATGAGGCCTCTCTCTTCTCTCTTCATCTCTGTGGTGCAGCCACAGAGAAGCTATTCATGCAGGCTGATTTAAAGATGTTTTCTTTTGATAAGAGACAGCTCCCAAACGGGGATGCACTTAGCTAAGCCTGGCTATCATGATCAATGGTCATCCATTGGCGCCTAGCTGTCTAGGGAGTGCCAGTTGGACATCTGGACTGCATTACAAAGTGTCAGGACTAAGTGACTCATATCTCACCTTGATCAACCAATCAGGGACTGGTAGGGCCGAGTAACCCACGTGGGTCTCTGATGCCCATAAAACTTTCAGCCAATGAACGAGCTGAAGTTCCTCCAGGTAAAAACAGACAACACAGAGAGCCTGGAGTAGGAGAATCTCTAAGGAGAATTCCAGGGGTGCGAGACAATTCCAGGGCAGGACGGCCCAGGAGCAGAAAGGCTCCCAAGGGCAGGACATTCTCGCAGCGCGCCTCCTGACCATCCTGAGACTCAGCCCGGACAACCACGGAACGGCCAGTGTGTCCGAGTGCCAGAACTTTCCTCTGTTCTAAGAGTCTAGAGCGGAGGTTGCCAGAGAGTAACCAGAGGATCAACCCGAGGTTAGCACCAGCAGCAAGCCTCGTGATCAGGTCAGAACTGTGGACAGCTGAATCAGTATTCAGAACTAGCGCTTCATCAGGAACGAACAGTTCCTCTTCCTGACCTGCTGGGACCCACAGTCATCTTTTCTCCTGTGCACAAACTTTGCTAGTTAAAGCCAACACTAACTAGCCGGTCAGTGAGCATCAGCAGTGCACAGTCGCAAGCCGCACAGCACAGCCTGGCACCTAGCCAGAGAGTGCGGATTGGACAGCAACAAGCCTGCAACTGTTTCTTTGTGCCTGCAGGAGATCTGAATCCCCAGAGATTGGATGAGTATTCAACTTCACTGCATTACTGCTCGAGAATTCAATTGTTATCCCAACCAGTTGATATCAATTTAATTCCTAAGAGTTATGTACTGGTTTTGAGTATCTAATGTAGAAGTTATAACCAAGTTCATTTACGAAACGGTCTAAATGAATGATATACCGAACGTATGTCCTCTTGATATGTGTAACTCTTCGTGACTGATTGAATACTGTATATACCTTTTGTATTCTGATAACCCTCACGATAAGATCTGTTAGGTTTACATGCATATTCTATGTATTATTAAATGTATCCTTGTGTATTAGTACCTGTGTGTGTGCGTTGTTTGAGTTATATTGCAAGGTTGGATTCTAAAGCCATTAAAATAATCATTTTGTGATTAACTGCTACAATTAATAATTGTCCCAGTAAATGCCCAAACCCTACAGAACTGGTGCCTCGTGAGAGCACACTACACATGTTTGACTACTAATATAAACAATGGGTAGAAAATTCACTCTCTGTTGTGAATAATGATCCATAGCACAAGGCCAAAGCAACACTGAAGAGGTCTGACAAGAAGAAACTGAATGTCCTTGAGTGTTCCAGTCACAGTCAAAGCCCAGACTTGTATCACGAAGTATATTTTTTGTATGTATTTTTTCAGGACCCTATGCAGATGGCAGAATCTGGAGGGAAGTGAAACAGACACAGGGAAAGAAGACTAGGATCGGGGAAGGAAGAAGAACAGGGGGGCGTGGTCCAAGGCAAACAAGTCCAAAGGGAGTCTGTAGGTAAATCCAGAGCAGGCAAAAGTCCAGAGCCGGGTAATCCATCCAAGACAGAAGTTAAAAGCCGGAGCGGGATCCGGTGAAGGGTCGGGGGGATAAAAAGGGGTAACGGGGCCAGGCGCTCCCAGCCCTGGACCCAGATGGTCAGAACACCATTGTGAAGCCGATGCCGTCGAGCCTCTCCTGGACTCGCTCGTAGGCGGGCTTCTGGGCGTCCATCTTCCAGAGCTGAGCCTGGATTGATAGGAGCATCTGGCTTTTAAAGGAAAAGGCTGAGACAGGAGGCAGGTGCACAAAATCAAGACAAACAAGAAAGAGCCGGAGCACCCTTAAGAGGAGGGACTTATGATCGTGACAACTTGAATCCAATAGAAAAGTGATGGAGAGGCTTGACAAGTGTGGATCGTTAACTAATTTTGCCAAGATGAATGGACCCATTTATGTTATCCCTCAGCGCAAATCCAGTAAAGACCTGCAACCTACTGTATGTACTGTAATAACTGAGCTGAAAGGAGCACAGTGGTCTGGGCTGGTGATGAATCCTACATGCAGGCAGGCAGGCGAACAGGCAGTAAACTGCAAGCAGGTGGGAAACATTCAGCAGCCAGAGAAACAGTCCTGTGGCCATACTGTGGTCATGCAAATGGGATTTCAAGGATAAGAAGCAATGTGCACACACAAAAAGAGTATAGTCAGGTGAAATGAGAAGGTCTGTAGCACAGGAGAGGATCCAGACAAGGTAGAAACGGGGAAACAAGCAAAGCACAAGGGAGATCCAGAGACCTGGTATTACACCCCAATATGGCTGTATTACATTGCAGTTCATAAGAAAGTTCAACTTATCCTTGATGACCCCTCCCAATCTCTTCATTCCCTTTTCCAAGAGCTGCCTTTGGGGAGGTGGTCAAGAAAAATGTCTACAAGAAATCCTCTGTTCCCTGAGGTATATTAAACCCAGCTACATGACTGTTTCCTGTGTGGAGCTATGGGAATATGTGTAATGGTAGTGTAGTATGGGCAGAGCAAGATGTGTGTACTGTATACAATACATATTTTTGCATGCCTCGGACTATTGTTTGTATTGAATGTGTATTTATTTTATAGGTTTATTCCTTGCTGAAAAAAAAGAGGAAAGAGAACACAATGTTTCAGCTGTGGAGCCTTCTTCAGGTGTGACACCTTGTTCCTTTGCAGCCTACGCATGCTGACACAGCTACCCACCTGTATTTATTTTATGTTGAGTATTGCCTTTTTTAGTTTTGTATGGTGATGCCAAAGACAAATTTCCACTCTTTTGTATGGCAAATAAAGTTATATCTGAACTTATATCATTAATGAAGTTCAGCTTTTGTCTCAGTTTAACTGCTTCATACAGTAAACTGTGTTCTGTTCATCTGTCTTCATCTCAGTAGGTCACAGCTGCAGCAGTGCAGTTGCTGTGCAGTCCTGCTGAGGGAGGTTTTTGTACGGCTTTGTAACACTGTGTGAACAGATATTTACTGTTGATGTAGTGAACACTCTGACAGTAATAATCTGCTGCATCTTCAGCCTGGACTCCTGTGATGGTCAGAGTGAAGTCAGTCCCAGATCCACTGCCACTGAAATGCTCTGGGATCCCAGTCTGATGGTTAGTTGCATAATAGATCAGGAGTTTAGGAGCTTCTCCAGGTTTCTGTTGGTACCAGGATAGGCAGTCATTGCTTGAATAGCAGCTGTATACTGCTTTGCTGGTCTTACAGCTCACAGTAATTGTCTGTCCTGGAGTTACAGATTTCACTGATGGAGTCTGAGTCACAGTAATCTGTCCTCTGGATTCTGAAAATAATAAAAACATCATTATATTTATATTGTTTGTTTTCATTGCCAACATTATATTTTTCCAATGTTCAATGTATTATACTTCAATTATATCTTCCCCCAAAAAATAAAAATAAATAATGAAATAATATCTTACCCTGAGTGCAGACGATGAGTGTCCAGATGAAGATGGTGATGAAGCTCATTGTTGCTTTGGGTTCTGTTGCCATGAAGAGCAGCTCTCAGTCATGAAGTGTTAAAGTCACAGGGCTATAAACACTCCCAGAGCACTGAAGCATGGGCTGCCAATGCAAAGTGTCTCTTCTATGCAAATTGTCTTCCTTGGTCAGTAAACCATAGACTGTTATTATAGCAGCTATACTTTCTACTTTCTGAAGTATGAAAATAACCTTTTTTTATACATATCTAAATTGCATGACAAAAAGAGTTATAATCTGTTTGCAGAGTGAAAGTTCAGTCTGCACCACAGATTGCTTTTCTCTTATTGCAGATAAAAACAGATCACACAGTGGCTGCTATCACTGCCTCACAGCACTTGAATACTGGGTTGAATTCCTGTGGTGCTCTCTGCATGGTGTTTATATGATTTCACCTGGTTCAAGTGAGTTTTCTCCTGGTGCTTTAGTTTCATCCCACAGTCTAAAGGACATACCAGGCTTATTGGCTTCTGGGAAAGTGGTTTGACAATGACCATGTTTGTTTCAGTGTCTGCCGTGTGGTGGACTGCTGTCACGTACTGTACAGGGTGTATCCTGCCCTGTGCTGTTTGCTGGCTGGGAGAGACTCTGGCTCCCTCGTGACCACGAATTAGATCAAGCGGCTAGAAAATGGATGGATGGAATATCAATAAAGTCCAACACCGAAACGTGTTTTCAAATGACATAGAATGATAATCGTTAATCATCATGAGGTAAGAACTCATTTATTTGTATTTTCTTCCCTAAGTCCTAGAAAAACATGTTGAGTGACTCAGTGCTGTCTTTATTCTCTGCAGTGTGGGACAGGGTGTAGTCAGAGGATTTTTACAGGTGTTACAATCCTTCCTCCTACCCCTGTGTGATCAAAGAGACCCCGGAGAGGAGGAACACTCTAACATAACAAGTGTAGCTGCTACTGGACTGGTGAGATGAGTGAGTCACAAGTTGTGACCGAACTGGAACAGCAGACATACAAAAGACTTTGAAGGCAAGGGAGGACCCACTCCAGATCTCCAGCACTGTCCTTCTGTTGTCTCTGTATTAAAATATTTCCCGGAGAAATAAAGTTGCCCATGATTTAAAAAAGGGATTAAATTATTTTTCGTTTTGTTTTGAATGTTTTAAAAAAGCATTTAGAAGATGCAAAAAGAGAGAGGACACACTCTGAGTCCCTCCACAGGTAGGTTTCAAACCAGAAAATAAAATCTATGAACAGTCAAATACATTTAATAGTCATTCAGTAAATACATCTCAGATTCCTTGCAGTTCAATTCTTTCTCTGTCTTGAGCCTCGTCTGACCACCTTAATATTCTCCTGTTGTGGCAATACAGATGCAATATTAATAATTATATTGCTTCTCATTGCAATGCATTTCTCATTGCACTGTCACTTTGCAAAGTTTAATTTCTCAAATGTACAGACTTTGTTCAAATATAATATAATAATTGACAGAAGGAAACAGGGATGTAAAAGGTGCCCCATTGCTTCCTTCACAAGAACAGCCAAGATTGCCATAGTTCAGCTTTCATTACTGCCCTATAATATTGTGGCTGGAATGTGAAAAGTGGGCAGTTTTAAAAAGGCAGAAGTATAAGAAGATAAAATACACCTGGTGTGAGAGAGGCAAGGAGACAAGGAGATTAGCCTGATAGGGCTGGAGAGGAGTGGAAGAAGACTGAGAGACTGGAACCCACTCAGGTCATGCAAAGACAGGAATAGTGATATGTTGATGTTGTCAATGAGCGCCCTCTTGTGGCCATTGCAAGAGGTTTTTCAGTGTAATAGTGTGATGGGCTGGAGCCACAGGGGTCAGTGTAGACAGCATGATGAGTATGGAAACAGGCCTTCATTGATAACAGATTATAACACATCACTGGAGATCAAAAAACCTTCATAGAATTGCTCTATAGACAGCTACACAGCAGAGCTGTGTTTTCTGAGTTAATGAAAATAATTTTGAAGATAAGTTAGATACCTTGTTCTGTCAAACTGGAGTTTTCACAAAATGTAAATATTAATCTCTGTTGTAATTGAACCTCGGCAGGATTCTGTTTTCACTCTCAACTTCTTGAATACCTGAGAGTTTTGTCTTTAATTATGTGTATCTTTGGGTGAACCTGTGAAAGGTTTTCAGAGAAGGGGCTTTTAGAAGTAAATTCAGTCACTGATCCACTAACACTGAAATGAGGTGGGATCTCATATTGAAAGGTAGGAGTAAAAAAAAATCAGAGCCTGTGCTGCCTAGTCAGGTACATTATCTCTGTCTTTCCTGTGCACATTGTCACCCATAGAAGAACAGACAGGACTCCTGCTCTGACAGAACAAGGACAGCAATACTGGACAAAGTGTAGGAGATGATGAAACACAACAGCTGAACCCTTAATCCACTTAACACAGCTAGACCAGAATGAAGTGTGGAGTGACTTGACACTGCATGTTCAGAGGGAGCAGGATAATAACTGCCCCAATGGTCACTCCCAGGACAGAGGGTTAATAATAGGAAGGAGAATTCCTGCTTTTATACAGCACCTTTCATGCCAGAGGATCCTTAACACACAGGAGGGGACCCACTGCACTGAAGATCAGCACCAGCTGGGAGACGAGCAGCAGCCATTCTGCATCAACAGCCCCACTACACAGCAGATTCTGGGGAGAAGAGAGTAACAGCAGGCAGGACCTCAATTTAAACCCTCATCTGATGGGCTGGCACCTCTTACAGCAGAGTGTCTATGGTCTCCAGACTGGAGCAACACCTGGGTATTACTGGCTAAAAACATAGCACAGGTGTTAAGAGTAGAACTAAAATGAGATTAGTATGGTCCTCTGGACACTCATTAAACTGTGTTATTAAATTATGGTTAATAAAACAATAACTTAATTACCTAAATTCTCTGATCACCATTTCTTTCCCCTGTGTTGAGTGGCTCTTGTGAAGTTGTAGTATAATCTCACTGTCCCTAAAAAAAGTATTTAGTAATATTATAAGAAACAGAGTTTAAAGACCTCACAGCTCCCTCTAGTGTTACTGAGGACTCTCACTGGCACTGAGGACCACACTGCTGGTGCCTTTCAAGCAGAATGAGACCATGTGTGTCAGTGAATTGCTGCTCTGAACACTTTAAGACACACAGTGTTGATCAGTCACTGTCCAGCCCTTTCAGAGTCACTGAGGACAGTTAAATTAATGAAAAATGTATCACATGTATTTTCTCAGTGTTGCAAGCTGCTTAAAAATAATGAGTGCAACTGGACAGAATCCTTCTCTCTCTGTATTTCTCTCAGTCTCTCTTTCAGATACCGGGCTGTCCCACAGAGTGCAGGAGTGCACCTTCTCTAGCTCTCCTGGCTGCCTCACACCCTGCTGACAAGAGGCCAACTCTTGTATAACAACTGACAGCTGACTCCTCTTAGGCAGTGACTCATCAGACTGCCTGTCACACTCAGGTTATTTCCATTGTTTATACCGGAAATATTCACAATCCATCAACATTTATAAATTATTTTAAATCACTTTCCTCTCGGAGTCCAGATTGTTCTGACTCTCCAGAGCAGACTGGTGTTCCAAGAGGCACTATCTCTATCAGCTGCACAGCCAGCAGCTGCTATGGTACCTGGAAACCCAGCTGAAGATGCACTAGATTACTGTCTGACTGCTGTTAGCTGCTGTTGTGGGTAAGACAGTTATCCAGGTCTGTCCAAAAACCCCACTCACCTCTAAATGAGCTTAAACAATCAGGACAGGGGATTGAGGCTGAGAAGAGTTGCATAACTATTACAGATGGACTGAGCAGAGCTGGGTTTGAACATAATTTGCAAACATTGGTTAAAAAAAAAACATTACATTTGTATTTTAGAAATGAGCAACTTGGACTTTTTTACAAGACAAAATTACAAAAATTACAAATAACTTGAGTTTCTCTGCAATGGATTAACATATACATAGAAGTTAAAAAAATAGTTTTAGTTAGTAAGACCTTTCATCCATGATGAACAAGCCTCAACTCTATACATTGTTGAACAAAGTATTGCTGCTCTGCAGCTGTTCTCAGCCTCAGTCCCCTGTGTTTACAGTTTATGAACAGAGCAGCTCCAGCTGAGTTGAAGAAGGTTTTTGTACAGGCGTGTATCACTGTGTGAGAGGAGTATGTGCACCCTGTCCACAGTAGTAATCTGCTGCATCTTCAGCCTGGACTCCACTGATGGTCAGACTGTAGTCCAGTCCAGATCCTCTGCCAGTGAAACGCTCTGGGATCCCAGACTGACGTTCAGTTGCCCAATAAATGAGGAGTTTTGGAGCTTCTCCAGGTCTCTGTTGGTACCAGTTCAGGTAGTTATAATACCCAGTAATTGAGCTACTGGCTTTACAGTGGATTGTGACACTTCCTCCAGAGAGGACAGAGAGAGCTGGAGGAGTCTGAGTCATCACAACCTGCCCAGAGGACTCTGAAAGAAACAAAGATTAAAACAGGCAGGACTTTTAAATCAAAATCAGTAATCGGTTTGTAAAGAAAGATATAGAAGAATGGATGAGATGTGTTCAATATTACAAATAATAATAATAAAAGCCCTCACCTGGGATACAGATGAGAAGTGTCCAGAGGAAGATGGTGATAAAAGTCATTGTTGCTGTGGGTTCCGTTGCCATGAAGGGCAGCTCTCAGTCATGAAGTGTTAAGCTCACAGGGTTATAAACACTCCCAGAGCACTGAAGCATGTGCTGCCAATGCAAAGTGTCTCTTTTATGCAAATTGTCTTCCTCTGTCTGTAGAAAATGGAGAAGATCAGTTGCTGTAGTGGCTCTGGTATGCAAAGCACCTTCTTCTACTGTGTATAAATCCTGTTTAAGACCAATCAATGTGATCTGAGCTGGGAGCAGAGGTAGGACTTGAAAATGGATGGATAGTTTTCCTCTGTTTTGCATCATTCATTAATCACAGGGTTTTGAAAGATGAGAGAAAGGGGTTTCTGGCTGATCCATGACTGAATTTAAGAGAGACATTGAGCAACATGAGACCCCCAGTAGGTGAGGGCCAGGGACAGATCATAGCATCTCACTCTGTCCAACATCTCCCTCTGCTGTGGACTGTGGGGAGAGCATTATCATTACAACCCTGCTCTCCTCATGATCTCAACCCAGGAGGAGAAATTTCTCACACACCCTGCTCTCAGCCTCCAGAGGGCAGCAGCTCCCTGTAGAAGAGAGCAGGGACTTGTAGCCTCCAGTCGACAGCAGAGGGAGCTACACTGAGGGGGCTGTTCTTTCCACTTGCTGGAGGGTAGATTTCACACTTTCACACACCGGTCTGATGCAGAGGTTTTGTTATATACAGAAAATTCAAGGTGGGGGTTGGTGTTGGGTTTTGAAGAGCCTCGAGAGGAAATATTTGCTTTAATAAAAACTCCTTGCACTGTAATTATTCTGCAATTGCAAGTTTTAATGTTCGGAGGCCGCATGATCCTCATGTCATGAACCGTATTCCAGTGTGCACCTCTGTCCGTCAACACCTGCGCACTAGTTAAGCTATTATCACTTCTCACTCCTTAACCTATTTATACTCTCTCACTCCTCTCAGTCCCCGCTCACTGTTGAGCTCGACTTTTGACTTTCTCTTGTGCACGTACCTCTCTGACCTGACTTCTGGATACCCAACCCCGTTCAATCTTTGGCTTCGACTTCGTCTCTGTCTAGCGCCTTTTGGATTTGGATACTCTTGACCTGACACTCTGGAAACCCGACCCAGTCTTCCTACCCCGACCTCGTATTCTTCCTTTCGCTCCTGGGATTTGGACGTCAAACTCATTCAAACTACTCTCTCAGCACCGCGTAGGGTCCGAGCAGTTATTCTCACATGTCCCTAGTGACAACATTGACACCGCAGGTATTTACAGTAGGTTGAAAACTATCACAAGCAGATATTTTTTATAGCCAATCAGAATACTGCTGGGCTTTTGCACAGTGATGCTGTCTGAATGCTAGTGGACATTGCAGCTGTTTTACTTCTAATTTATACTACCGCTATTGTGTTCTGTATTAATTACATCCATATTCCTGCAAACCACAGTTTTATTTTGTTTTATTTTATACTATTATGCTGTTGTCACACATTCCATTATGTTCCTGTCTCCAACAATGTCATGTGTTATGTGAGGAAACAGTCAAGTAAGCACTTCATTGTACTTAGGTACACATGACAATAAACCTGAACTTGAGGTATGAACAAAAGTGACCCTTGTGTTTTATGGGAATCAATCATTAATCAAAAATAGGAATTTTATTTTGTTCAGTGCTAGTAGTATTAGAGTACTGTATTTTTAGAATAGTTTAAAGGAGTCTTCAATATCTTAAATATAAAGATTTCTTTCATATGATGTTGTTCATTCCTGTTTTATCTGGGGAATGAATATAGCTGGAGCCTCTGGGTCTAATTATTGAACTCCATATTACTACAGATATGTCATTCATGAAATTCAGTGTGTTTGAGTGCAGTTGAGTTCTGTTTCATTGTCTTCTCTCTCAGCACCTGCAGGAGGTCCCAGCTGCAGCAGTGCAGTCACTGTGCAGTCCTGCTGAGGGAGGTTTTTATACGGGTGTGTAACACTGTGTGCTTGGCCAGTTACTGTTGATGTTGTGTAAACTCTGACAGTAATAATCTCCTGCATCTTCAGGCTGGACACCAGTGTAGCGGCAATGCTTGTTAATAAGACAGAATTAAGCGCTGGTATGTCCTAAAGGAGGCCCCATCTCACCCTCCATCTCTGTGGTGCAGCCACAGAGAAAGAATTCATGCAGGCTGATTTAAGATGTTTTCTTTTGATAAAGAACAAGCTCCCAGACGGGGATGCAATTAGCTAAGCCTGGCTATCATGATCAATGGTCATCCATGGGCGCCTATCAGTCTAGGGAGTGCCGAATGGACATCTGGACTGCATTCCTAAGTGTCAAGAGTAAGTGACTTATATCTCACCTTGACCAACCAATCAGGGACTGGCAGGGCGTGGTAATACCACGTGGGTCTCCAATGCCCGCCAAACTCTCAACCAATCAGCACACATCTGGGTCTTGATCAAAAAGGGAGCGCAAGCTCAGATCGGGGCTCTCCTTGGCCATTTTTGCGCATCCTCAGAGACAATCACGTGACAACTGCTGTTGTCTGCAAAGGGACTTGGACTTTGTTCTAAGCGCGAGGCCGAGGATCCCGTATGTACAGATGCAGCCATTCAAAGTGAGCGGTACAGACACGTACCGCAGGTAATTGGCTGCGGTGTCGGGTATCATGACGTAAGATGACGCGGGGTACCGCGGTGCGTGATTGGTTGACCGACAGGGGCACTCATGGTCCGTTGGCCTGTCGTAGAAAGACTTACTGTAAATGTCTTTACTGTGCCCGTTGTAGATATTGAATTTTACCACTGAAGGGAAATCTTAGTAGCTGAGCATAAAAAGAATAGGAGCATACTGTAACGCGTGTGAAGGCCATAAACGATTTTGGAACATAAACATACATTATATAGCTGGTCTTGGTACTTTAAAGAAAAAAATACACACCAGTATTCCATTTCTCCCTAAACATTGTAAGCTTCGAAGTCTTTAACTAACGTGATACCGGAGTCAACAAGCATACTTTTAGAATTTGATTAAAAGGGAATATAATATGGAATCGCGTATCTAAAGAATTTAATAATGGTATTCGTGTGCTGCGACAGGGCTGTGTAGGGTTGTTTCACCTGCCTGTTCATGCGAGCTGTCTTGTAGCCGACTGGTCTAGGTGTGTGACTACCAACTGGCAGGTTGTGTGTTTGAATCCAGCTGGTGCTGGACTTTTCTTTTAACAAACATTTCTTCGAAAAAATAGAATAGCGATATTATGGACAATCAATTGACTTTTATATTTCAAAATATCGCAACATGATCGATATTTGCGATATTTTGAACATATCTTCCCTTCTGACAGCGGTTCCTGCTTCTATTGTGTGTGTGTGTGCAACAGAGTTAATTTTTATAGAGAAATGGAGGCTGGACAGTATGCATTACAATATAAACATTTATATTGATTTAAATCGTGTTCTGATTTAAATCGCAAACGCGTGTTTAATTATGTGTTTTTTAATCATAATCAGGCTAATGGATTTCTACATTTTCTGTATGAACCAGCTTAGAGGTTCATACAAAAAGACAGCTTGTGTTTAAATTGAGTGTAAGGTAATTTATGCTTCTAAAGTCATGGTCAGCATTTATTATTGTACTGTGCTGTAAACTTTTTCTGTGCCTAGTCACATTATTTTATAGCATTTTTATTGCGTTATTAAATCCGGTGGCGCTCTGTGTTAGTTTCCTGACTCCCATTTAAACTGCGACACTGATCATTCATCTCTAAATAAACTTTATTTTATATAGCGTTTTAAGCAAATAGGTAATTAGATTGCTCATAAACCTAATCGCTTTTTCTACATAAACACAGCGTGATTGCTCTCTGAAAATGCTTTTCCTTTATTTTTAAAGTAGGCTCAGATTTCAACTATAGATCGTATTATTATAAACTTTCTTGGAAAAATGTATTTTATGTAAACCATGTTTGCTATTAATTCATTTAGGGCTAAAATACGTTCATTGTCTTCCAATCGAGTCGAGTTGACATTGGAAGCCTGCCACACCCAGACTGTTAAACCAACGCATTAGCACATCAAAGCCCATTGAGGGTATTGAGCCAGTATTGGCTTTAGTATTCCCCCCCTCTCCCCTCAATTCAATTCAAGGTGTTTTATTTGCATGACAGATGGGTACAAGCAGTGTTGGGTATGTATATTGTAACGCTTACGGCAGACAGGCACTGTGTAAGAGCCGGCGCACCAGAGCAGCGCACCGAGGGAGCGTCTGCATTTATAACTTAGTTTTTAAAATTAGTCAAGCAATATGAAGCATCTCCTTTTACTTAGTGCCTGAGCATAAAAAGAATAGGAGAATACTGCAACGCGTGTGAAGTCCATAAACGATATTAATTTTGGAACATAAACATACAGTATATAGCTGGTCTTGGTACTTTAAAGAAAAAAATACACACCAGTATTCCATTTCTCCCTAAACATTGTAAGCATCGAAGTCTTTAACTAACGCGATACCGGAGTCAACAAGCATACTTTTAGAATTTGATTAAAAGGGAATATAATATGGAATCGCGTATCTCAAGAAATTAATAACGATATAATTATATTCATGTTGCAAAAGAACTGCAACGGACATAAAAACTCCCTTGCTTTTAACAGAGCGTTCCATAATTTCTAACTACGAAAATGCCAGGTGAAAGGATTTGTAAACATATTTTGTTAAAGCAAGTCAGTTTTTTCCGCAACACATAAAAGACATTTTTCTAAGAAAGTTTAGCCTTTGTCACTAATGAAACCACTAAATAAAGACATAAATATAGAAATCTTAAGATTTGTTTTATTTAATGTTGGTAGCAGGATGAACTGTCAGAGTGTATATTTTGTTGCAGAGTTGCTGCAAGATGTTAACAGTGAAAAAGGTATTTAGAAATGAGTTATTTCAAGATGAAAATTTTCAGAATAATTGCAAATCTAGCAGGATAGAGAAAGCACAGAAAACTGGCAGTAAGATTGATCAGATTAGTATGAAAAGTCATTTAGCAAAGGGAATGAGAAGAGTGACAAACTAGTATACTTTAGATCTTTTTTTCTGAACCAGGGAAAATCTGATCATGTTTCCCTATAACAATAATAAAAACTTTATTTGATATATCACCATTAAAGTGGCATCTCAAAGCAATACAGTAGATGTAAAAACAGATAAAAGGACCACAGATTACAAAGTAAATGCATATAAGAAAGACAAGCAGTTAGAGGTGCTACCAAAATTAGAAAATGAAGCAGATACAGACACTAAGTCTTCTGAAAAGAAAGGTTCTGAGGTTAGATTTAAACTGGCCCTGGTGTGTGTGTGTTTGTGTCTGTCTGTCCTGTGATGGACTGGCGCTATGTCCAGGGTGTATTCTGCCTTGTGTCCGTCGCTTACTGGGATAGGCTCCAAATCCTCTGTACTGGATAAAGAGATTAGAAATGGATGGAAGTAAAGGCACTGTGTGGATGGAACTATACACAGTGTTAGAAACGCACTATGAAATGGCAGCATCTCACTGAGAATAAAACATTTTATAGTGCTGGCTTAAGGAAACAGCCTTTCCACCTCTCTTGCACATCAGTATCCATACCTAGTTATTTAAACAAATTGCCTCTAATTATAAACATCTTAATATGCTGGCTCTGTTGTCACGGACGTCCAAAGGGACTAACCGTGGGGAGCAGGAGAGCGGAAAAAGACCCATATGCGTAGCGGCGAGACGGGAAAAAGGCCCGGGCTCATTAGTGCAAAGAGTTCAGGAATGCCGTATGGAAACCTATGCCCTCAGGGAGCGGGCGTGGGGCGCCCTGGTGCTAGGCTGGTCTCAGGACATCCGAAAATCAATGCTGAGCGAGGACAGAGTGCAAGACCCGGAAATATATAGCCCAAGGGAAAGAGAGGGACAGGAAGGACAGCAGACCGGAAACTAGGGACAGGACAAAGAAGGAGCGCCCTCTGGCTGCAGAGGGCATGACAGTACCCCCCCCCCCCTTCATGGGCGGCTCCCGACACCCATACAAATAAATAAGCTGCACAGCACTGGGGGGAGGAAAAACCTCATTTAACTGAAAGGAAACCTCCGGGAATCCACGGCTGAGAGCTACCCCTTCCTCCGGGGTATAAACCTTTATTGGGTGGAGGAAGGGGGGGGTAGAGAAGAGCTCCGGAGACTTAAAACAAAAAAGTACACAAGCACAAACACAACAGACAAAAACCTGGGAAAGACCAGGGAGACAAACCACAAAAAAAAAAAATAGGAACCAAAAACAGGTAGGAACTAAAGTTCCGAGACACAGAGAGCAGGAAGGACCAAAAAGGAGGGGAAACCAGGAAGAAAAAAAATCAAAACAAAAGGCAAAAAACAAGAAAAAAAAACACAAAAACCCCGGGGAAAAATACCGCAGACTGGGCAAATGGCACGTTCACATTCTAACACTGATATCGGAGTGGACAACCTGAGGAAAGCCAGACCGAAGTCCGCTCACAGACACAGATGCCCGGAGTGATATCCAGCGAAAAGAATGGAGGAATGGCAAATGGCCATGTTCACATTCTAACGCTGATATCGGAGTGGACAACCTGAGGAAAGCCAGACCGAAGTCCGCTCACAGACACAGATGCCCGGAGTGATATCCAGCGAAAAGAATGGAGGAACGGCAGAAAGCTTACCATTCTATCACTGATATCGGAGAGAGCCAGACCAGGAAGAGCCAGGCACGAGAACCCGCTCCAGACACAGAAGCTCGGAGTGATATCCAGTGATTAGAATAGAGGAACTGAAAAAAAAAAACAGCCCAGAGAACAGGAAAAAAAAAACTGCGGCAAGACAAAAAAAAAACGCCGCTCGCGGGGTCAGTAGGTGGCTCAGCATTCGTCACGGACGTCCAAAGGGACTAACCGTGGGGAGCAGAAGAGCAGAAAAAGACCCATATGCGTAGCGGCGAGACGGGAAAAAGGCCCGGGCTCATTAGTGCAAAGAGTTCAGGAATGCCGTATAGAAACCTATGCCCTCAGGGAGCGGACGTGGGGCGCCCTGGTGCTAGGCGGGTCTCAGGACATCCGAACGTCAATGCTGAGCGAGGACAGAGTGCAAGACCCGGAAATATATAGCCCAAGGGAAAGAGAGGGACAGGAAAGACAGCAGACCGAAAACTAGGGACAGGACAGAGAAGGAGCGCCCTCTGGCTGCAGAGGGCGTGACATCTGTGGATCCGCATCAGCTATGTTTGCCCATTCCTTCAATTCATGTGCATCCAACACACAGTTCAACGCTAGCAACTACACAAAATCTAAAATATGAGCTCTACTTGCCACTTACAATACCAACAGTACCAGCTAACTTTAGTAGTGACATTTTCATGGATCTTTTTAAAAATAAAATTTACAACATCAGACTTCAGACACAATTAAACAGGCCTCAAAAAAGTCTGGTACAAACATTTTCAGCATGGAAGAAACCTTTACTTTAATGGTATAAACCTTAAATGGATTCATATTCTCAATAAGATTTGGTGCTCAGTAACATGACTTAGAAAATGACAGAAGACATACGTATCATGCTTATCCTTCTATTTTTCATAATCGTAAACTCCTTAAGGCAGTTACATTTTCTCTGTTCTGACCTGGAGTTACAGAGAAATTTAAATTCTAATAAGAGATTTGTAATGAGGAAAGTCATACCAATCACTCATACCAGGATTTGCAATTACAATACAAATACTTTCTTTCTGTATGTGTTTATTTTGCAGTTTGAGTCTATGGCATTCCTTTGGGGGTCTATACTCCAAGGCATGACTTTTTTATGGGAACATAACATTTTTTTAAAGTCTTTTAATGCAAGCTTCATATAAACCCTTAGCAGTGGTTACTGTCTGGAGCAGGTACTTGAATGGCACAGATTCATTGAAATGATTCAATTTCTTTTGAAAATATTTGGGATAATACATATTCCAGAAATCACAGCCGTTGAATTATCCAGAAATTAATTTCTCTCAGGGTGTATTTAACCCCTCATGGATGGCATTGTATGAAATTAGTTTGTAGTTCCCCATTTGCCTCTATTATGAGATGCTGTGGACACTATTTTATACATTTTAGGAGTGTCCATAGGAAGGTATGTTCGAGAAAGAGTGAACTTCTGTTTTGCCATTATTTTTAATAGGGGCGTTATATGTTTACACTTGGTGCTCCTACTAGAGGAGAGGATATGATTAATCTAGGCTTATCACAGAAACTGAAACACATCTGGTTGGCGAGTCTACTGTGGGTAAAATGTTACTGGTACCGCATGTTGTAAAGCTCGGTATTTTCTCTCTTGGCCTGACTTTTTTAATGTCTGAGTGTTAGAATCCATGTTGTTGCTGGTAAGGGAACGGTAGGTGCTGTGATTGACACAGTCAAAGCCTTGTACAGAGATACCATTGTAGCTGTTTGACAGTATTTTAGATGCCCTTACTTAAAAGCATGGGAGGAAGTACTGCCAAGGGGAGGGGGGGGAGCAAGGATTTTTTCTTTGAGTTTGTGAGGTTATTTTTTGTTATATTGTGTTTCAGAAAGCAAGAAAATAAAATTTACTGTATGATAAAAAGAGAAAGAGCTGGAGTAGATCCTCAGATCAGCTACCAGCAATCAAACAAAAAAAATGGAAAGAATTGTCTCCTCCTGATTGGAACCTTTCTTACTGTCTTATAATTTATCAGGCTACCTTTTAATTTCCACTGAGAGAAGGAAGTCACTTGTCATGCAGCTATTTTATTCTTCATTGCACAATATGCTCTAAGTTAGCAAATGAAACATGAACACTTATTGAAATAAATCAAGAATACGATTAACATGAATGTATAAACATCCAAACTATACTTTATCACATTTAATTATTGGGTTAGCTTTTTATTGAGCCAAAATGTTATAAATATGTGAACGTCTGTAAAATTGAAATATTTATATTTTTCTCTTTTCTGTTACCTGCCTGACAGCATTTTGTATCCCATTCTGTATATTACTGGAAAATATTAGACCCAACCTAAAGAATTCATGGGGGTAGTGGGACACAGTACTGCAAAGAGTCTCCTAAAGGGACAGAGCTATTAGTACTTATGTGTTTGAGTCTGGAGAATATAGTAAACTCTAAACATTAAGGGAATGCATGGAATCGGAAAATATAAATTGCATAGTACACAAGACTTAACTGGTTTTATTCTAGGAAAGCAGACAAGACTGAGTCATGGGACTCAGAGGATCCAAGGCTAGACTGAGTATAATAGGCTTCGGGCTTCTATTGTGACATCTACTGTAAATTACAGAAATGTTAAAAGTAAACAAAATAAAGTAACTAAAATGTGGTCTGAAATCACCCCTTTAGACACCCCTTTTACTTCACTGGTGTCAGATATGAAAGGCAATAGTCTCCCGTTCTGTCTGCTGTGTGTTGCAGCAGAGGGACTCCCTGCAGCTGAAAGGGGCAGAGTAACTTGCATGCCCTCTAGTACAGTTTACACATGCACGACTTTAAAAGCTAGCAAGACAGGTTTCGATTCACATTAGCTGGCGAGCCTTGTTAAAAATACGAATGATAATGTAACATGCCACTGTTCATGAACAAAGTTATACTGGGATTTCCTAAGATACGCGATTAAAAAATAAATAAATAAAAATTTGAATCTCCTGCGGAACACATTCCATAAGAATCAGCGGTTTTACAGTATATATCGCCTTTAAAGGTGGCCTTACGGGATAAAATCAACCAGAACAGCAGCAACGACAATATTGTATTTCGTTGCACTTTGAAAACCAAGTAATAACTTAACTATACAGTACGTGCAAACGTTTCGTATGTTGCTGTCGTGAATGCCTGCGTACCCATAAGTACAGTGCCTTGCGAAAGTATTCGGCCCCCTTGAACTTTTCAACCTTTTGCCACATTTCAGGCTTCAAACATAAAGATATAATTTTTTTATTTTATGTGAAGAATCACCAACAAGTGGGACACAATTGTGAAGTGGAACGAAATCTATTGGATTTTTGAAACTTTTTTAACTAATAAAAAAATGAAAAGTGGGGCGTGCAAAATTATTCGGCCCCTTTACTTTCAGTGCAGCAAACTCACTCCAGAAGTTCAGCGAGGATCTCTGAATGATCCAATGTTGTCCTAAATGACTGATGGTGATAAATAGAATCCACCTGTGTGTAATCAAGTCTCTGTATAAATGCACCTGCTCTGTGATAGTCTCAAGGTTCTGTTGAAAGCGCAGAGAGCATCATGAAGACCAAGGAACACACCAGGCAGGTCCGTAATACTGTTGTGGAGAAGTTTAAAGCCGGATTCGGATACAAAAAGATTTCCCAAGCTTCAAACATCCCAAGGAGCACTGTGCAAGCGATCATCTTGAAATGGAAGGAGTATCAGACCACTGCAAATCTACCAAGACCTGGCCGTCCCTCTAAACTTTCAGCTCAGACAAGGAGAAGACTGATCAGAGATGCAGCCAAGAGGCCCATGATCACTCTGGATGAACTGCAGAGAACTACAGCTGAGGTGGGAGAGTCTGTCCATAGGACAACAATCAGTCTTACACTGCACAAATCTGGCCTTTATGGAAGAGTGGCAAGAAGAAAGCCATTTCTCAAAGATATCCATAAAAAGTCTCGTCTAAAGTTTGCCACAAGCCACCTGGGAGACACCCCAAACATGTGGAAGAAGGTGCTCTGGTCAGATGAAACCAAAATCGAACTTTTTGGCCACAATGCAAAACGATATGTTTGGCGTAAAAGCAACACAGCTCATCACCCTCAACACACCATCCCCACTGTCAAACATGGTGGTGGCAGCATCATGGTTTGGGCCTGCTTTTCTTCAGCAGGGACAGGGAAGATGGTTAAAATTGAGGGGAAGATGGATGCAGCCAAATACAGGACCATTCTGGATGAAAACCTGTTGGAGTCTGCAAAAGACCTGAAACTGGGACGGAGATTTATCTTCCAACAAGACAATGATCCCAAACATACAGCAAAATCTACAAAGGAATGGTTCACAAATAAACGTATCCAGGTGTTTGAATGGCCAAGTCAAAGTCCAGACCTGAATCCAATCGAGAATCTGTGGAAAGAGCTGAAAACTGCTGTTCACAAACGCTCTCCATCCAACCTCACTGAGCTCGAGCTGTTTTGCAAGGAAGAATGGGCAAGAATTTCAGTCTCTCGATGTGCAAAACTGATAGAGACATACCCCAAGCGACTTGCAGCTGTAATCGCAGCAAAAGGTGGCTCTACAAAGTATTAACGCAAGGGGGCCGAATAATTTTGCACGCCCCACTTTTCATTTTTTTATTAGTTAAAAAAGTTTCAAAAATCCAATAGATTTCGTTCCACTTCACAATTGTGTCCCACTTGTTGGTGATTCTTCACATAAAATAAAAAATGTATATCTTTATGTTTGAAGCCTGAAATGTGGCAAAAGGTTGAAAAGTTCAAGGGGGCCGAATACTTTCGCAAGGCACTGTATCTTATTTGCCTTGAGTCTGTCTACAGTATCTCTGTCCCACTACCCCCCTCTCTCCCTCAATTCAATTCAATTCAATTCAAGGTGTTTTATTTGCATGACAGATGGGTACAATTCTTGTTGGGAATGTATACTTTGATATTTACACCCGGCGCGGCACCGAGGGAGCGTCTGCATTTATAACTTGGTTTTTAAAATTAGTCAAGCAATATGAAGCATCTCCTTTTACTTTTAAGTCCCTTAAATACATTGAGCTTTCTCACCATCCTTACACAAAGCAGAAACTGTCCGATGACTCACAGTACAAGTGGAAAGATTACAGATTTTAATCGTCTTTAATTTTGTCTTTAATTTTGCCTGTGGAGTGTATCTTATTAAGCTCTAAATTGCATTTTGAGCGCGGTTTTTGACTTTTTTTAAATTGCATTTTGGGCGCGGACAGCACATACAAGAGTTAATGAACTGTGCCAAGAAATTTAAAATAGTATTCTTTAGGTGTGAGGGTAGGAGTAGACCGCAGCAGGCATAATCAGCAAACCAGGAAAACAAAGAACAGGACAGGTGAGATGTGTATCCAGAAAGCGAGTGATCAGAAAAAGGAAATGGAAAACGCAGAAAAAGGAAACGCTTTACAGGATAAAAACAATAACAACAATAGTGGCTGGGCAAACAATTTTTTTTATCGAAATACAAATTGAGATACTGTACTGTATAATGATGTGCATGAACAAAGGTATACTGCAATTTTCCTTAGATACGCGATTAATGCTTCGTAGGAGGAGGCGGTCTTTTCCTCTTGTCTAACAGTCTGTCCACAAACAAAACATTCCTGTTAGACAAGAGGAATTGAAAAAAAACAATTTTGTCAATGAAAACCGGTGTGTGTGTCTCTCCCTGCTGGATGTCCCTCTCACAAACTGCTGAATGAATAAAATAATTTTATTGAAAACACGTTTGCGATTGTCTGGTATTTAATTTGGTCCCTTTTAACTGTTTTTCGATCTACTGTATTGCTTTGAGATGCCACTTTTAAAGGCGATATGTAAAATAAAGTTTTTTAGTATTGTTATAGAGAAACATGATCAGATTTTCCCTGGTTCAGAAAAAAGATCTAAAGTGCTACACATAACTTTCTTAATTCGATGTATTTAAAGCAGTGAACTACTGTAGGTGTCACATAACATTCAGAAATACAATCACGTATTTGACAAATAAAAACGATTACAATCTAATCCTTCCACGTTTGATCCCAAAATCCCAAGAAATATAAATCTTGACGGGTAGAAAGCTATGCTGAAAGTTTAAGATACTTAGAAGACAAAGATACTGTATCAATTTATGTTGCATTAGCCTGATTATGATTAAAAAACACATATAATTAAACACGCGTTTGCGATTTAAATCAGAACACGACTTAAATCAATATAAATGTTTATATTGTAACGCATACTGTCCAGCCTCCATTTCTCTATAAACATTTACTCTGTTGCACACACACACACAATAGAAGCAGGAACCGCTGTCAGAAGGGAAGATATGTTCAAAATATCGCAAATATCGATCATGTTGCGATATTTTGAAATATAAAAGTCAATTGATTGTCCATAATATCGCTATTCTATTTTTTCGAAGAAATGTTTGTTAAAAGAAAAGTCCAGCACCAGCTGGATTCAAACACACAACCTGCCAGTTGGTAGTCACACACCTAGACCAGTAGGCTACAAGACAGCTCGCATGAACAGGCAGGCGAAACAGCCCTACACAGCCCTGTCGCAGCACACGAATACCGTTATTAAATTCTTTAGATACGCGATTCCATATTATATTAGCAGAAAAGCTTAAAACTACCACTTTTTCACACGCGATTTCACATGCTAGTTAAATACTTCGATGCTTAAAATCGTTAGGGAGAAATGGAATACCGGTGTGTATTTTTCCTTTAAAGTGCCGATTCCTGGAATCTGACTGGCTGACACCCCTCTGAAGTGGTTCCATAAAATCTGGTATACGGAAAAGAAAGCGTTGATAAATACAAGTGTCTTTTAATACACTCTTTGCTGTGCTCTTGAGGATCCTTGTGATATTTTAAGCTCTAGTTGAATGATAGGTGTCGCATTTTAAATCATTTTCGTAGTTAGAAATTATGAAACGCCCTGTTAAAAGCAAGGAAGTTTTTATGCCCGTTGAAGTAAAACAAAATGCCTTACAAAGTATGGCTTGGACAGATTCCATGTGCTTGTACAAATGTGCTAAAGAAATTATACTTTGAGTATACAGCTTGTCCAAAGTCATCCATTATTAATACTATTAGTAATATCTTCAGTAAAGGCTTTGATGCATAAATATTTCTGATAAAGGTAGGTTGTGTACTTTTGTCCAACTGAGCAATCTTGCTTTCATAAAATATACCAACATTTTAATGACTGATGATAAACATGCTGTAATACACAGTTCAAAATTAAAGGCTTAAATGCTGTACATGAGAGGTTAAGCTCCCCCTGGCGGTTTTACAAGGCGACGCCGGATAGTTAACCACGTGACACACGTTAACTGCGTGATACCGCGTGATACTGTGACACGCCCACCGGGGTATGCCACGAAATACCTCACCCATTTTGAATGGCTGCATCTGTACTCAGAATTCTACCAACGTGAATGCTCCGCTTGATCAATGGCAGCCTACAGTTGGATCCTCGTCGACAACCTGAATAGCTTATTCAGAAGCAGCGCTGTACCAGGAACGAACCAGCTTCTTCCCAGGCAAAAGAGTGACTTGTGAGGACTCGCGGTCACACTCTGTGCATAGAGACTTTCTACTAGCCAGCCGGACTGCTGGTAGATCCCCTCGGAGCAACGACTGCCCTGCATGCCGCAGTCAGATTCCTCCGCCCGTCCTACTCCGAGCTGCACCTCGACTGGTTGGCCAGTAGCCAGAGGACGCCGACACATCGCCCATTGGACAACCGCTGGAACAGAGGCTGCAACAGAGCCTGTCAGCTGGTTTGGTGTTCGTGCCGGGAATTCCAAATCCATACACAGTGGATAACTAAACCCCATGTTCTACATTGCGTCTCGAGAATTCAATTGTACCTCAACACAAGTTGTTATCAATTTAATTCATGAGTAATGTATTTACTTCCGAGTTTAGAGTAACAGTGGGTAATAACACTGATTAGCGATTTGGTAACCGAACGATATATATTGACATATATTCTCTGTTGTGTATCTCTTTGTGTTTGCATCTCTTCGAGATTATATACCTTGTATATTGATAACCCTCACGGTAAGGTCTGCCGCTCGTATCCAGGCAGACTAGTATATGTTTGGTGCACAGTTTATATTAATAAATGTATCTCGTGTTTTGAACCCGTGTGTGTGCGTTGTTATTTGTTCTGACGATTGATTTTCTAAAAGCCCCAACGAACAACCTCGTGATTACTGCTACAATTAATAATTGTCTCAGTAAATCCATCAAACCACTACACCAGTGATGGTCAGAGTGAAGTCAATCCCAGATCCACTGCCACTGAAACGACTTGGGGTCCCAGAGTTTAGATTATTTACAAGATAAATCAAAAGTTTAGGAACTCCTTCAGATTTTTGATGGTACCAAGCCATGCGTTCACCATAGCTGTCACTGTAAACTGCACTTCTGGTCTTACAGCTCACAGTGACTGTCTGTCCAGAGAGAACAGATTTCACTGATGGAGTCTAAGTCAGTAACTTGCCCAGTGGATTCTGAAAGGAACAAAACAGAACAAGAAACACTGAAAGTTATACTAGAATATTGTTCAAATATGTAGTACAATATTTGTTTACATACAGTATTTCTGTTACAAATTCTTTCTACTGTATACCAGTCTTACCTTGAAAACAGAGAAAGAGAACAGAGATGAAGATGGTGATGAAGGTCATTGTTGCTGTGGGTTCTGTCGTCATGAAGGGCAGCTCTCAGTCATGAAGTGTTAAACTCACAGGGCTATAAACACTCCCAGAGCACTGAAGCATGTGCTGCCAATGTAAAGTGTCTCTTCTTTGCAAATTGTCTTCCTGGATTCAGCAGCACTTTTAGCCAGTCAGTGCTGGAAACACAGACTTGGTGCTGTGTGTTGTCACAGAACAAGATGAGCAGTTTAGCATGAACACTCATAGGACAGCAGGACTAGACAGAGAGCAGCTTTATAAGGAGCAGAGGATGAGAAGTTAACGTCTTCTTAATGGTTAGTGACAGGTGGTTAAGTTCCTCCTCAGTTCCAGTATTTTCTGTGTGGGACTGGAGAGTGAGAAATTGAATGAAGCATCTCTGATGTCTTGGAGAGACTCTGGGGGAGTGAACCTTCTGTTGACACAAAAAGATGATTTTATTTTCAGTAAAATTATATTTACCAATATCTGCTCCACACAAATTGTCTTGGCACCTGAAAACCATTCCTATACATTGTGTTTCAAAATGGTGCTTATACTTGTCTTGACTGCTTATATAAAATAATCAAAGAAGGTACAAGCTGCTCAGAGACACAAGAAAGATTACACATGAGGAGGCTAGTGGGCCCATCTTGCTTTCTCGGTTTCAGTTAGCTAATTGGAAGATTGTGGGTTGAAATCCCAATTGGACCACTGCTGTTGTGCCCTTTTAGAATGCACTTCACACAGACTGCTCCAGTAAAATGCTTGGCTGGATCAATGAGCTTTCTTAAAGGTGAATTACTCTGTGTTTTTTGATACACCGAGATGCTCATCCAATCTCTTCTTGAGTAGAATTGCCTTCAACACCACAGCTGTGACAGCTTGTTCCACACACCTACACTTCTGTGTGTAAGGAGTTACCTCCTGTTCTTGATGCTGTAAGCACTCTTTCCACTCTGTGATGGTTCAAGTCAAGGCTTTGTCCAGGGCCTCTCCTGGGAGTGAGAATTGGACACACCTGGCCTGACTGCCTGGTCAGTGTCCTGTGTGACTGGAATGCCACTGGAGCTCATGTGATTGGTCCAGTAAGCAGGGCTGGCCCTGGGCACAGCAGAACTAGGACACTGCCCAGGGCCCCAAGGCCACTAGGGGGCCCCCTCAATGTGCAACACAACATCTTTTTAATCGGCAAGTTCTAATTTGAGTGAAAATTCCCTGTAGTGGCTTCTTTTGCTGCTGTGGTTTATCCTAATGGAAGCCTAGTCAAAAAATGGCAAATCATAATAATGTAATCTCCATAGATTAGATGGGAGCTAACTGAAAGCTGCTGAACACTGTGTGAAAGAACTGGGAAAGAACATGTTTTATCAGCCTGCAGTGTGGCACTAGGGCAAGGCAGGTATCGGTGGCGCCACGATAAGGTACTCAGGGCACTAGCCTTGAATTTGGATAAATTTAGAAAAGGTATGAAACCTCAATCAGGTTGATCCAACATTAGCTTTATCAAGGCTGGAGAAAAGAGTACAACACTTGCTGGAGTTAGACCTGCCGACATTCTTCAAAGACACTTCAGCAGAGACTGGTCAATGGAGGGCGACCTAGAAAAGCGACTTGTATTTCCAGACATAGTCCAGACAAACTTGCGATCTGATGTAGTCATGTCATCCTCCCAGAGAAAGGTTATAATTCTCATTGAACTGACAAAGGTGCCAAGAAGCTTTTGAAAGGAAAAAAAGCCAGGTACGCTGAGCTTGTGGATAACATCTGAAGCAAAGGGTGGAAAGTCTGGTCATTTCCAGTTGAGGTAGGATGCGATGGTTTTCCAGCCCAGTCACTTTGGAGGATGTTAGGAGAGTCGGGGATCAGCGGCAAAGATAGAAAGTCAGCGGTGCAACAGATGATAGAGACAGCAGAAAAAGCCTCATACTGGCTCTGGTACAGACGGGATGAACCATTATGGTCGCCACAGGCAAGCAGTGGCTGACCATCACTGCTGTCCCACTATCCTGAAGAAGTTAAGGGAAGAAACTTCTTGTGACAGATAGACCGAGCTGATGATGCCAAGGCAGACTGTTTCATCTGGTCTGTATTTGATACATATACATACGTAATGTTTCTGAAGCACAGGAAAGAAGAGTGGGATAAGGGACCTCAAAATAGAGGTACGCTCAAATTACTCTGTCAGCTCCATGTAACTAGAGAATGGTAGACAAGCCGCATTTTCAAGTGGGACATGTACACTGCTTGAGATGTTTTACTAGACGTTAGCAGATTCACATTATCCGCAATTGTACACATGCTATGTGTCACCTGCTGAAAATCAGTGCTGTCCGGACAAACAAAAATGTGAAAATGAGCATACAATAAAAAAAATACTGTTCAGCAATTATTCGTACTCAACATAAAAGCACATTGTTTCCTTGCAGTTTCTCCTATATTTCATTAGATGGGTGTTTTGTAAACCCACAATCCTGTAGTCTTCAGATTGCAGTCTCTCTCCCAGTGACAGAGGCGGGAGCAGAGAGGAGCTTTTACAATTGCTTAAAACAAGGCTGTCTCAGTGGACTGGCCATCATCAGTCATGCAGTGGGTCGACTACTTCCGTATGAAGATATTATTGATGATTTTTCCTCCAGTAAATCTAAGTAAATCAATTTTATAGAATGTTGATTTTTATTAAACTTTCCCATCTGCTCAATCTGATTGATCTCACCTCCCTTGTTACCATTGTTGAGAGCACTAATTTCTTATGGAATTACATATTAATTTCAACAAGTCCTTTCTACATAGGTTTAAATGCAACATTTTGTACTGTAAGTTATGATTGTGAAGTATCAAAGATTCTGTTTATCGTTATTTGTTGTTATTAATGTTCTTGTTTATTATATTCAATATTAAAATGTTACCTTTGTAAAGTTTGTGCTTTTTGTTCTTGTTCGTAACTTGTTTGTTATGTGTTCTTCAAAGCTGGTTAATAAGTTTTCTAGTTCTGTAATTCATGTATTTAATTGTTCTATAAGCCTGTGTTGGAGCTGATAATAGTAGTGTACTCGCAAGATCCAATATATTGTCCAAACAGCTAGGGCCGGCCCTGCCTTTCGGAAGCTGACTACAGTAGTTTGCATTTGGTAATTAAATATGGTGTAAAACTGTGTGTAAATCCATGAATTTTTCAATTCAGTTTGGTTGATTGTATTGAGAGTTTTTCACAAGAAGGCTGTGGTGTATAAGTAATCGGCTCATAATTACTGGATAAACACTAAAATAAAACCATCTGGCCTTTTGTCCTGGCTTCAGTGATAAAGTGATCACATCTCCCTAAAATGAAAATGATATAACTGTGTTGGTCACAGTGACATATCCTCTTCTGATTGTAACAGAGCATGGAGAATTCACACACATTAACTCCCTTTTAACTGGAATATAGTGTTGCCTGGACTAATTGTTTCCTTTTTAATCATTATAATTTGAATTTGGTCTGTAACAGGTTTAACCAGGTGTAGAAATGTGTACTATCGAATGAGCAGCAGTGGTTGATTCTGTTTTGGCTGATCCGCTCTTTACCATCTTCTTTTTTACTGGCTGTCTGGCACCACAATGACCGGAGCTGCTCCTCTGTCAGAGTCTCTCCATCTCTCACTGACCATATCTGTCTGTGAGCTCCTGTACTCTTTGACTCTTCACTCTGCAACCCTGGAACCTTCAGCTTTCACTACCTTCTCAGTCCCCATCCGGGGCTGCTGCTAGAACCGGCCCCTTCTGGGGTGATCTCTCACAGGCTCAGGAGTCTCCCCACGAGACTCTGTTTCTCACTGATAAACCTGACAGTGAGGGTTTAACCCAAGACTCTGCTACTTACTGTCCCCTTGACAGAGAGAGACTCACCCTAACCAAGACAGACCACTTCTGTCTGTTTTCTGATCCTTTATATAAGAAATTGGGCTTCCCACAGGTATCCCTGATTCCTCCATAATCTTGTGTGTCAATTGTTAATGCTCTTCTCTCTGAATCTGTGGACATCTGGAGTGTCTCCACACTGCTCTCTGGTGGCCAAACCAGAAAGAAGCCATGGCATTGTCTTTAACAGGATGCCTGTGTAGCTTTTACTATTGAATACAGACATACTGTTTCTCTTTTCCAAACTTAATGGATTCTTATTCATCCAGTTCAGAGATGGGGATTATTAGGAGGCCATGATTGGTAAAGGCCAATGGGTAAGGACACCGGGGTAACACCCCTACTCTTTTTGAGAAACACTCTGGGATTTTTAATGACCACAGAGAGTCAGGACCATAGCTACTGTTTACTAAGGCAGTGTTTCTCAAACTTTTTGGACCAAGTACCACCCCTGATCAAACCAAAGCATCCAAGTACCACCTACCGTACAAGTCATCTTCTCAGGAACCCCAGAAATTCTCAATGACCAACATGAGCATGCGTGTGCGCACACATACACACATGCACATATAATAAATATTATAATAATAAACTTTATTTGATATAGTGCCTTTAAAGGTGGCTTCTCAAAGCGCTTTACAGAAAAAAACAGGAACAACAACAAATAAAAATAAAATATAAAAAAGCACCATTTCAGTGAGAGGGGTGAGCCTGTTTAGTCAAGCAAAGCAGATGTGAATTCGTTTTTCGAGCCTTGATACAATTCACAACAGAGTCTAACAGATTTTAAATAGTCAGGCATTTTCTTGACTGCAAAAGTCTCGCGGTGGATGTTGCATTGCGTCCATTCATTTCTGCAGCAACCTCTCTATATCGTGCAACTACACCGCTGTGTCGGCTTGTCATCGCTCTAGCACCGTCTGTACAAACTCCGACGCATTTTATCCAGTCGATGCCATTCTCTTCAATAAATTCATTCAGAAGCTGAAATATGTGTTTTCCTGTAGTTCCCGTTGGTAGCGGTTTACAGAACAGAAAGTCCTCATGGGACGTACAGTACCCTCGAATCTAACGTAAATGAGTGAATTGGCCAAATCGACAACAGACTCATCTAATTGCAATGAAAAGCATCTGCTCATCTTAATGCGTTCTACCAACGTACTTTTGATATCATCCGCCATTTCATTCATTCTATGAGTGACTGTGTCTTTTAGAGGGAGCAGCAGGATGAGCTGTTTAGCAGCTTTTTCTCCACACATAATACGTGTCAGCTCTTTCGCCAACGGTAAATAAGGTTCTTCAAAAATAGTGTGGGGCTTGCCTGCTTTAGCAATCCACAAGCTTGCATTTTTCCAAGTTTCCGTTTCAGGAGTCTGTCTCAGAAGTTAAAAGAGGTTTTTATTTAATGTGCATGGGAGCATGTATTTTTCTCAAATTAACCTACAGATGCAGCCATTCAAAGTGCACGGTACAGACACGAACCGGAGGTAATTGGCTACGGCGTCGTGCGTGATGACGCAGAATACCGCGGTACATGATTGGATGACCGACAGGGGCACTCGTGGTCCGTTGGTCGGTCGTAGAAAGATTTACAGTAAATGTCTTTACTGTGCCCGTTTTAGCATTGAATATTCATATGGAATTCTACCACTGAAGGGAAATCTTAGTACCTGAGCATAAAAAGAATAGGAGCATACTGTAACACGTGTGAAGGCCATAAACGATATTAATTTTGGAACATAAACATACAGTATATGCTGGTCTCGGTACTTTAAATAAAAAATACACATCAGTATTCCATTTCTCCCTAAACATTTTAAGCTTTGACGTCTTTAAGTAATGTGATACAGTAGTCAACAAGCATACTTTTAGAATTTGATTAAAAGGGATTAAAAGGGAATATAATATGGAATCGCTTATCTAAAGAAATTAATAACGATATAATTATATTCATGTACCGTAAAACGTTTCCCTGTGTCAGAGATTAAATAAAACCTCACTTGCACCAAACAAATTTATATTTCTAAATATCACAACATGATCGAATTTAAGTCATTTTAATAACAATGAATAGTCACCTAGGCTTTACAATATAAACGTTTATATTGATTTAAATCGTGTTTTGATTTAAATCACAAACGCGGGTTTAAATATATGTGTTTTTTGATTCATAATCAGACAAATGCAACATAAATTGATATCTTTGTCTTTTAAGTATCTTAATAAACTTTCAGCATAGCTTTCTCCCCGTTTAGATTTCTTTTTCTTGGGATCTTGGGATCAAACGTGGAAAGATTAGATTGTAATCGTTTTTATTTTTTAAATACATTTTAGAAAAGTGTAATCTATACTAAAAAGCGGTACACCACCTGCTATAAAGATACATATTGTAATACTTTCGGGTTCGGATAGGACAGACACAAGAACTCAGACTTGCGGAGTTAAAGCAAGTTAAAGCCTTGATTTTATATATCACCTTTAAAAGTGGCATCTCAAAGCAAAGTAAATACCCAACACTGATTGTACCCATCTGTCATGCTAATAAATTGAATAATTGAATTGAGAGAGAGAGAGGGGGAGGGCGAGGGCGAGCGAGCGAGAGAGCACAGCCAGGACAGACAGGCAATGAATTATTAATAATTTTTTCAGGAAGTTGAAAAAACACTTGAATTACTTATCCGGTCTCTCTAAATAAAATTATTTTTCAAGCAATGCAACTAACGTCAGGCAACGTGTTTTTTTTTTAATCCAACATTGACAGCCACATCTTAAATCTTGTCAGTCAGCTCTTTTTTCTCTATTTGAATTGTGGCGATTCAACAAGTGGATAAGTGGATAACAAGTGGATAACAAGTGGTCTCAAAGTCACTGAACTCACAGAGCTTCAACAACAGATGACAATTGCCTTAGTCCCTCCTTAGTCTTCCTGAAATTGTCAGATTATGAGTGAATAAAAGCATTTTATTAAAAACTTAATAAAAATTATTTTTTTAATCGCGTATCTAAGGAAAAATCAGTATAACCTTGTTCATGCACAAACAGTGGCATGTTACATTATTAATTTGGGTGTCTCCTCATGCCAGAAAGCTCTAAATTGCATTTTGAGTGCGGTTTTTGACTTTTTTTAAATTGGAACCCATAAATAAAGCTGATACTGTTTAGACTTTTAATTATTTTAAACTGTATTACAGCAGCACAATGCACAATGCAACGTAAATGGCAAAAATGCACTTGGAATCTGTCCAAGCCCTACTTTGTCAGGCATTTTCTTTTACTGTAACGATTATAAAAACTCCCTTGCTTTTAACAGAGCGTTTCATAATTTCTAACTACGAAAATTATTTAAACTGCGACACTTATCATTCAACCAGAGCTCGAAATATCACAAGGATCCTCAAGAGCACAGCAAAGACTATATTAAAAGTATACTATTGACAAACTAGTATACTTTAGATCTTTTTTTCTGAACCGTGGAAAATCTGATCATGTTTCTCTATCACAATAATAAAAAACATTATTTTACATATCACCTTTATGTGATATCACCTTAAGGACAGCACATACAAGGGTTAATTGCACAATGGACCACGCAAAGAAATGTAAAATAGTCTTCTTGACTGGACTGCTGGTGATTACAGCAGCCATATCGCTCCGCAGCTCACAACTGGCAACCCACTGAATCTAAGCAGGTGTGAGCCTGGTCAGTACCTGGATGAGAGACCTCGTGGGAAAAACTAAGGTTGCTGCTGGAAGAGGTGTTAGCGGGGCCAGCAGGGGGTGCTCACCTTGCGGTTCATGTGGGTTCTAATGCCCCAGTATAGTGATAGGGACACTATACTGTAAACAGGCTCCGTCCTTCGGATGAGATGTAAAACTGAGGTCCTGACTCTCTGTAGTCATAAAAAATCCCAGGGCATTTCTCGAAAAAAGTAGGGGGTGTAACCCTGGTGTCCTGGTCAAATTTCCCATTGGCCTTTGCCAATCATGGCCTCCTAATGATCCCCATCTATGAATTGGCTTCATTACTCTGCTGTCCTCCCCACTGAAAGCTGATGTGTGGTGAGCGTTCTGGCGCACTATGGCTGCTGTCGCATCATCCAGGTGGATGTTGCACATTGTTGGATGTGGAGGGGAGTCCCCATTACGTGTAAAGCACTTTGAGTGGGGTGTCCAGAAAAGTGCTATATAAGTATAAGCAATTATTATTATTACTATTATTTTTATTATGTGTGTCCTGTTTATTATATTTAAATATCCTGTAGTGACATCTAGAGGTGAAACTGAGAACTGACAGCGAGCTGATCTCTAGAGTTAAACTATATTTGGACAAGTAATCATGTTCCTAAACCAAGTAGGAACCTTACATTTATTATTATATATGCATCTAGTATGGGTATTTGATATGTAAATGCTGTGTGTTTTACACAATGTTCATCTAGTATGGAAATTTGATATGTACAAGATGTGTGGAAAAGGAAACAAAATGGAATTTTACGCATAAAAACAATACACACTAACTCACAAAACTTAGGAGAGAGATAGATATTCTGCATCCATCTACTTTAATTCAAATATAAACTAGGCAATAACTATTGCTCAAGTTCAACATTGCAGTTAATCAAAATTCTGTATACTGTATTTCTAACTTAATCCATTCCATTCCTGTATACCATTGTCCTCTTCTTCACTCTGTCTGTCCTAGAGAGAGTCAGAACTGATTTAATGCATTATCCTGAATATTATTTTTCTAATTCAGGTTTTTTTAATTCTGACCAGTCTGTCAGATCCATGTACATACGTTAGACTAGGATCACAGCACTCACACTGCTCTCTGGGTTTATATTACAAACACTCAGGATCACAGCACTCACACTGCTCTCTGGGTTTATATTACAAACACTCAGGATCACAGCACTCACACTGCTCTCTGGGTTTATATTAGAAACACTCCGGATCACAGCACTCACACTGCTCTCTGGGTTTATATTAGAAACACTCAGACAGGATCACAGCACTCACACTGCTCTCTGGGTTTATATTACAAACACTCAGGATCACAGCACTCACACTGCTCTCTGGGTTTATATTAGAAACACTCAGACAGGACCACAGCACTCACACTGCTCTCTGGGTTTATATTAGAAACACTCAGACAGGACCACAGCACTCACGCTGCTCTCTGGGTTTATATTAGAAACACTCAGGATCACAGTACTCACACTGCTCTCTGGGTTTATATTAGAAACACTCAGACAGGACCACAGCACTCACGCTGCTCTCTGGGTTTATATTACAAACACTCAGGATCACAGTACTCACACTGCTCTCTGGGTTTATATTAGAAACACTCAGACAGGACCACAGCACTCACGCTGCTCTCTGGGTTTATATTACAAACACTCAGGATCACAGCACTCACACTGCTCTCTGGGTTTATATTACAAACACTCAGGATCACAGCACTCACACTGCTCTCTGGGTTTATATTAGAAACACTCCGGATCACAGCACTCACACTGCTCTCTGGGTTTATATTACAAACACTCAGGATCACAGCACTCACACTGCTCTCTGGGTTTATATTAGAAACACTCAGACAGGACCACAGCACTCACGCTGCTCTCTGGGTTTATATTAGAAACACTCAGGATCACAGTACTCACACTGCTCTCTGGGTTTATATTAGAAAAACTCAGACAGGACCACAGCACTCACGCTGCTCTCTGGGTTTATATTAGAAGCACTCAGACAGGATCACAGCACTCACACTGCTCTCTGGGTTTATATTACAAACACTCAGGATCACAGCACTCACACTGCTCTCTGGGTTTATATTACAAACACTCAGGATCACAGCACTCACACTGCTCTCTGGGTTTATATTAGAAACACTCAGACAGGACCACAGCACTCACACTGCTCTCTGGGTTTATATTAGAAACACTCAGACAGGACCACAGCACTCACGCTGCTCTCTGGGTTTATATTAGAAACACTCAGGATCACAGTACTCACACTGCTCTCTGGGTTTATATTAGAAACACTCAGACAGGACCACAGCACTCACGCTGCTCTCTGGGTTTATATTAGAAACACTCAGACAGGATCACAGCACTCACACTGCTCTCTGGGTTTATATTACAAACACTCAGGATCACAGCACTCACACTGCTCTCTGGGTTTATATTACAAACACTCAGACAGGACCACAGCACTCACGCTGCTCTCTGGGTTTATATTAGAAACACTCAGACAGGACCACAGCACTCACGCTGCTCTCTGGGTTTATATTAGAAACACTCAGACAGGATCACAGCACTCACATTGTCTCACAAATACCTGAAAGCAAGTTATTTGTAGATGAAAAGAATTAAAGTATTTAGATACAGTATACACTTCTGATTACATTTAAAATCTAAAACCTCATTGTTTAAACCGGTCATCTACAGTTTCCATGACATGTGAAGCATCCTGGAAACACTCCTGTAGTCAAACTACATCTGTGGTACCAGTCGCACATTTCAGATACTGAATGTGAAGTTTAAACACTGCAGAAGGAACTAAACAAGTAAAAGGCCACAAAGAGATTGAACTGACACCACCAGGGTTCAGGGAGCGGTGTACCTGGTTTGTCAGAGAAACACAGAGACACAGTCTGAGAGGAGCTGGACCCAGGTGGTGAAAATAAATACATTTTAACTCTCCCATCTGAGCAATTCCTCCCAACAACAGAGCAACTGACAGATTCTCCTCCACTCCTCTCTCTAAGATGAGATGTGTAACAAAATTCAATTTGATATTTCTGGAGCACAGATATGTATTTCTACAATGTGAACTACTATACAGATCTCAGTGCCCTCTAAACTCTCGGAGCCCCGGGTCAGCACAGCTGCAGGGAGAGGTCCCAGTCAGAGCCCAGGGACTAGGAATCCTCCGGGAGCTCAGGCTAATGGAGTGAGTATCTCCAGGCATTTGGAACGGCTTCCTAGGAATGCCTGGCTCACTAGGAAGGAATAAAAAGGATCTGCTAGGGAGCTGGAAGAAGAGGGAAAGAAAAGTAACCCAGACAGCCCGAGAGAAAGGAGTGAGGAAAAGAAAAGAGCCTGATCTAATAACAGAGGCTGGCCAGAGTTGTACTCAGACTATAAAACATTCTGCAAAACTGCTGGGATTCAGAGCACCGCAGGGATACACCTTGTGTGTGTCTTTGGTGTTCTCTGGCCTTTTTTTATATGAATTAAAACCCTTTTCAAACCATCACTGATCTGTGCTGTAACTTGTTGCATCTCTGCAGAGTGTATGGCATAAGAACTTATTCTAGTATAACTGTGAAACTTAAAAATGCCAAAGATTTACATTTCTTTTCCTAATCTCTTTGATAATCTAAGATTAAATATTTTTTTAAATTTAACTAATGTCATTGCATTTCCTCCAGCACTAGCACATACACATACAACCTTCACTGCAGATTCAGAACTGAACCCAGGGCACCAGCACTGCAAGGCACAGTAGTAACCACTGTGCCATCATGCTGGTATATCTACTGTATTAACTTAGATACATTAGAAATGTATGAGTAAAAATGGAAAATAACAAATATTTACAGTACTTACTAATATATTCAAATATTATATAGATTTGTACATTATGTACAAACCCAGTGTTGTTCAGTTCTCCTGTAGCACCTCTGCTGTTCTTCTGTCTCAGACCTGCTGATGAGCCAGAGCAGCTCCTGTAGAGCTGAGGGATGTTTTTGTACAGACGTGTATCACTGTGTGAACACACCACTCCTGTAGCTCTGACAGTAATAGTCTCCTGCATCTTCAGCCTGGACTCCAGTGATTGTCAGTGTAAAGGCTGTTCCAGACCCACTGCCAGTGAATCGATCAGGAACCCCAGTATAATGGTTTTTTGCACCATAAACCAGGAGCTGTGGAGCCTGACCAGGTTTCTGCAGGTACCAGTGCAGGTTGTTGCTAATAGACTGACTGGCTGTACAGCTGATAGAGACAGAGCTTCCTGGGAGAACAGACTGAGCTGGAGACTGAGTCAGAACAATCTGACCACTGGACCCTGGAGAGGGAATAGTTATAGACAAAATAATATTAATAATTGATTATTATAAACAATTATGTTTTGTTTTACAAGAGGAAAAAAAAACATTACTATTATTTTCATTCAGATATCAGCCAGTTTTATTGTATCCCAAAATTCAGAATAATCTGAATCACAGAATGCAAGAACTATCTTTAATCCTCACCTTGAGCAAAGAGCCCCAGTGTCCCCAGCAGTAAAATCAGTGGCATCATTGTCCTGTGTGTGTCAGTGACTCTGAAAGGGCTGATCCACACTGTGAGTCTTAAAGTGTTTGGAGCAGTGAGGCGGCACAGGTATGCAAAGCTCCTTCCTGTATACAAATCCTGTCACAGACAGTTAGATGTGATCTGAGCTGTGAAAACAGATGGAGTTTTTATAGGAGTCTGTGTCTTTGAATTTCCTCTGTTTTACCCCAGTAAAAAGAGTAACGCTTGTGGAGCGCTTGAGTTTTGTGAAATATTTGTATGATATGATATATATTAATTATATGATAAATTATAAATCTAGTGATTTTTATATGTTAGGATAATTAATATAAATACAGAGACAGCCTCTTTGCTGTAACGTTTTAATTGATTTCTATCCATCCATTTTCTAACTGCTTTATCCAATACAGGGTTACGGGCAGCCGGAGTCTTTCCCAGCAGGAAATGGCCACAAGACAGGATACACCCTGGATGGGACACCAGTCCATTGCAGGACTCACACAGACACAGACTCACAAACCTACTCAAACTGTGGTCAATTTTCCCAGAAACCAATTAACGTACCAGTATGTTTTTGATCTGTGGGAGAAAACCAGACCTCCCGGAAGAAGCCTATGCAAACACAGAAAGAACATAGTGTAGTGCGTTAGCCATGCGCTGGGACTGAAGAGCGCCAGGCTGGGGTACGTGGCGAGGGGCAGGACGGGAGTAGTAGTGTAGCTACCCGAATAGACCCCAGTGTGTTGCTCTCTCTCTCTTGCTCTCTCTTGCTCTCTTAGGCGCTCTCTCGTTCTCTCTCACTCACTCTCTCTGCTAGTGCACAGGTGCAGGTGTTGTGCTGGCTGTGCGAAAAATAAAAGCTCAGTTTTTCAGTCAACAAGTGTCTGAATCACTGTGTCCGTCCTCACTGAACCCGAAAATACTACAATACAAACTCCAGGCTGTCAGGACCCCAGCTCCTGAATTGAACCCTGGGCCTCAGCACTACTGGGCACAAAGGCCAAACAGTTCACCACTGTGCCACCCTAATTCACTTGTTTTTGAAATTTAAATACTTATTTCCTGAGTAGCTCCAACATTGTAAAGGTGCTGCAATGGAGGATCAAAGAACTGTCCTCATGGCCCCTGTCATGTAGAGTAGCAGGATACTCACTTCATGTACTTAGTTTTATATGTTTTTAAGAGGAACGTGACCTTGTTGCCAATGACGACACGAGGGCTCTTGTCTGTCTTGGTGGGGTTTACACTGGTGAACGTGGTGGGTGTCCCCAGGGTTATAGAGAGCCGACTCTGAAGTGAAGGCTTGGCGAGGATGTGGATTAGCTTAGTCTTGGAGAGGCTGAGTGGGAGATGGTGGTCAGTCATCATGGAGGAGATGTGTATTGGACAAGCTGTGATGTGGAAGGAGATCTGTGTCTCAGAGGGTGACTGAGGGCTGAGTTGACACCTTTCACTCCTCTCCTGTGTGTTTAACTGGACTCAGTGTCAAGGCCGGACATGAGGTAAAGAAGCTTCTGTCTGTAAGTCATAAAAACATTTCAAACTCAATATGATTTTTCAAATATTAATGTACTCATATTTAATTAATTCTGTAACCCTCCTTTTATTAACAGATATTTGCTATTTGTGTAGAAGTTGCACAAATGTTTTTAAAGAAATTAATTATAGATGTTCAATTTATTTTTGTGTATTATTTTACATTTTTTTCATCACCTTTAGTCATAAGAAAAATGTTCCTTATAAGTTCCAACTCATGTACAGCTACATCATTATTAAGCTTGGTGCAGCTTCAGTAACATTGTTAATGAAGATCAGTGTTTGTCTCACCTGAGTTCCTCCACAGGCTGGGTCCTGTGTCTTTGTCTTCACTCTCAGTACCTGCAGGAGGTCCCAGCTGCAGCAATGCTGTCGTTGTGCAGTCCTGCTGAGGGAGGATTTTGTACAGTTGTGTAACACTATGTGAATACAGGGCCACTGTGGTAACCCTGACAGTAATAATCTGCTGCATCTTCAGCCTGGACTCCTGTGATGGTCAGAGTGAATTCAGTCCCACCTCCGCTGCCTCTGAAACGCTCTGGGATCCCAGTGTGACGGATGCGAGCTTCATGTATCAGGAGTTTGGGAACTTCCCCAGGTTTCTGCTGGTACCAAGATAGGTAGTGTGTATAATCATGAACATCAACTGCACTGCTGGTTCTACAGTTCATAGCGACTGTCTGTCCAGGGAGGACAGATTTCACTGGAGACTGAGTCACAGTAATCTGTCCACTGGATTCTGAAAGATAAAAAGAAAAATATATATTTCTCCAGCTATTATTTTGTCACATTACTTATTCCTTTATGTTTAATTCTTCCTACATATACTGAACATGCCTTACCATGAGTACTGATAGCAAGAGTCCAGATTAAGATTGTTATTAAAGTAATTCTACAATACTTATGGATTGTGTTGGTATAAAAAGTAAAAGTCTCTTCTATGCAAATTTATTTCATTTGAATTGTGGACACTTCAAGAAAAAAAATGTCTTTGAATAGAGTAAGAACTCCAGAGCAACATAACCAGAGGCTTAGTGTTATATACTTTATGGGAAAAAGTCCTCGTTATTTTCAAGAGTAAGAAAGTAATTTCAGGCTTTAAAAACTGAAAATCACTTGAATCACAAGTTCAACTGTGTTGTGTTCAATGTTCAATCTATTGTGTTTTATAATTATTTTGTCGCTTTTTGTAGTGTAAATCAATGATAGACTATATATTAAACTTTATGAATAGCCTGTGACTGTATAGTTTGTTTACTTATTGTATTGACATTTTGTATCTTAACAAAGACATCCTGAATGCGAGAAATGCCCTAATTTACAGAAAGACCTAATTTAATTAATATGATGATATTAGAAAGGCATGACACAATATCAGAGAAAATAGGGTAAATTTGTCTTGTACTGTATGTGATATTAATAACCATGGATAAGCCTGGGGATTGTTTGTAATGACCCTAAATAATCAACAAAATACAGTATGGAAAAATAATAATTTCTTACTTTGTTAATTCTTTATTCATGTTTGAAAATGTGCTTGAACCTTTCATTTTTCCTATTGTTTAAAAATAGTATCAATATTAAATTCTTGTATTACTCTAATATTTTCCTCAATGTTAATCAAACCCCACCTACAAGATGTACTGTTCTGACTAAGTGTGGACCGGGGGCTCAGGATGAGCTGGGATATTACACAGGGTCACTATGGGCTCAGACAGCAGAGGCAGTGAGAGAGTGTAGGTGTGAGATGAGGACTTCAGAAAGATAGATAGACAGATAGGTAAATAGATAGATACTTTATTGATCCCGTGAGGGAAATTGCAGTGCAACCGCCACTTTACACAGACAACACAGCCACAGTGTAGCGAATGATACAATAATAATAATAATAAAACAATACATAGAATACAATCAGTACAGTGAGGGGTGCACTAAAAGAGTTACTCACAGTCCAGGACACACAAAGAACAAACTAGAACAGAACAGTACGCAGAAAAATCGTATCACACATATAATAACATCACTGTTCTTTTTCACACATATTAATTTTCAGATTAATAAACTGGGCTTTATGATCTTGTATTTGAGCTTTCTTTCTGTTACAGAGTGTAGGAATCATCACTTTCAAATGATCAGATTAGAATTACTGTAAGTGTATGAAATACATTATAGAATTTACAAAAACCTAATGTTTGTATTCGTTTTTTTTATTTTATATTGTGTTTAATTATTATTAAAAAAAAATTATTTAGGGCATTTCAGGAAACCTTCTTCAGGTGCTTACAAAGAAATGAATCCAGTGGCACAGAGGAGATAAGTGCTAACGATGAGGGAACTGGATTGACAAGGGTGAGGGTAACCTACTGTTTTCTGTTGGCATTATCAATGTGCGATTGTACAGTGCAGGTAGCAGTGATCTGTCTCCCTTTTGTGGCCAGAGTTGAGAAATACAGACTTCATTTCATGTGGTTCTATTTGACCATACACACACCAGAATGTGAACCACCCAGAGCTTCAGTGTCTTCAGGCTCCTGTTTCGTCTGATTGGATCTGTTAGAGTGACAGTGTCCTGTGCACAGTCAGTCCAACATGTTCAGAATAAATTAACTCTACTGACTGAACAGCAGCTTTTTCTTTCTCTTCTTAGTGATGGAAGTTACCACTGGTATATTGGAAAAGTAAAATATATAAATGATAAACATTTAATATTGTTGAAAATGCGAAAGAGATATAATTTTATTTGATATCAAGAATGTATAAAAGTAATATCTACATAGCTGTTAAAAGAACAAATAATTATTTATTTTTCATCTTCGGTTTCATTTAAAAACATACTGTACATACATTTAGAAGTAATTTGGGTAAAATACTGACTATAACATTAAGATAAAAGTTTAATACATTATGTACAAACTTAGTTGTGCTCACTGTAGCAACTCTGCTACTCTGCAGGGCTGAGGGAGGTTTTTGTACAGACGTGTATCACTGTGTGAGAGGAGTGCTGCCATACTTCTGACAGTAATAATCTCCTGCATCTTCAGCCTGGACTCCAGTGATTGTCAGTGTAAAGGCTGTTCCAGACCCACTGCCAGTGACTCGATCAGGAACCCCAGAATAACGGTTTGTTGCATAATAAACCATGAGCTGTGGAGCCTGACCAGGTTTCTGCAGGTACCAGCTGAGATAGCTGCTAACAGAGCTGCTGGCTGTACAGCTGATAGAGACAGAACTTCCTGGGAGAACGGACTGAGCTGGAGACTGAGTCAAAACAATCAGCCCACTGGACCCTGGAAGTGAAATGGAAACAAAGAAAGAATATTAATACTTACTTTTTATAAACTTTTTCTGTATTTACATTGAACGTCTACAAAAATAGCTTCAATATTTTGACACAATAAAGAAAATCTAATTTACTTTATCACACATTATGAAAGAAGTTTTATTTTTTAATCCCCACCTTGAGCAAAGAGTTCCATTGTCTCCAGCAGTAGAATCAGTGGCATCATTGTCCTGTGTGTGTCAGTGACTCTGAAAGGGCTGAACAGTGACTGATCCACACTGTGAGTCTTAAAGTGTTTGGAGCAGTGAGGCGGCACAGGTATGCAAAGCTCCTTCCTGTATACAAATCCTGTCACAGACAGTTAGATGAGATCTGAGCTGTGAAAACAGATGGAGCCTGTTAGGGTTTTGTGTCTGTTAATGTTTTGCTCTGTTCTATCCCTGTCAAAAATGTGTTACTAATCTCTAAGATGTTAAAAATCACAACTACCTTATTACAGGTTGATCCTTATACTGTATATTTAATAATGAAAATACATTGTCACAAATGTATCTTTAAGTTTCAATTCACAAATGTTTACTTTAAATTTCATTTCACATTTTATAACAAATTCTAGTATTTTAAAGATGTTCCAGTGGAGAACCAGGAGAGTAACAGTGAAAAGGCTGAATTAATATCAATGGCACCTCCGTGTGATGGAGACCTGGGAATATTTTCCACCTGGATCCCAGGGAGAAAATGTCACGACCACCAGCCAGCAGAGATCAACACGTAAGCGAGCTAATCAGCACCAGCAGAGGATTACTACTAACAAACGGTGCCGCACGAGTTAACACACCTGCAATTGCTCTACCGTGCAGCACGCCGGGTTATTTATACCATTCTTACCTGATTCCCATTGCTCGGTATTGAGTTCACTACTTGTTGCTCTGCCTAGCGTTCTTACCCCCTTTTGCCTTCCTGGAATTCTGCCTACACCTTTTGCCTTCTGACTTCGGATCTCGTCTTGCCCCTTGGATTGTTTGCTATCTTTGCCTGTTTTGGATTTGACCCTGCAGCCCTCTTTTCGACTACCATTCTGTCTCACAATTTGGATTGTTCGCCACCAGTGCCTTTACCGGATCTCGACCTACCTTCGCCTACGGACTACGACTCAGCTCCTGGATTTGCTCAGTACGCTTACTTACCTCCCTGCAACTCCTGCATCTGCATCAAATCCTTTTCACCTCTACAGAGCAGCGTTACAGAATACCAAGCCCGATTATGGATCCCGCAGACGCACAGACCCTTCGTTCCCTTCTCCAGCAGCATTCCCAAACCATCGCCCAGCTTCAATCTTCTCTCCAACTGCTCACTAACCAGGTCGCCTGGCTTTTTTCTTCCCCTGTTTCGCTGGCTCCCGCACCGATTCCTGTAACGCCTTTTTTACAAACACCTGCTCCAACCCCCGCGGCCCCGCCCACCACTCCCTCAACCTTACCATTTGTCCTCCCGGAGAAGTATGATGGCAATCCTGCAGGCTGCAGGGGCTTTATTGCCCAGTGCTCCCTGGCTTTTCAGCTGCAGCCTGAGCGTTTTTCTACTTCTCGAGAGCAGATCGGATTCGCACTTTCCTTGCTCACAGGCAAAGCATTGGATTGGGCAGCAGTATTGCTTGCTAGAGGAGATCAGCTGTTCTCTGACTTTCAGCTTTTTGCTAACCGTCTCCAGGCGCGTTTTTCTCAAAGCAACCCGGATTTGACTTGCCTTCGTCTTTCCTCTCTTCGCCAGGGCGACAGACCACTGCAAGATTATGTGGCTGAATTCCAAGCCCTCGCCACGGAGTCTGCCTGGAACCCTGAAGCTTTGGTTTGCCTCTTCTCTAAGGGTCTCTCGGAGGATCTAAAGGACCACCTGGTGCTCATGCCTTTACCCACCTGGTCTCTAGAGGCGGCTATCGCTGCGGTGGTTAAATTGGACACTCGCATTCGGCTGCGGAGAGTGGAGAGACACCCAGGAAGCAGACCTGTGCGCCCCATGTGTCCTCCCCTCTTGGCGCCCACACTGCCACATGCACCCCTGTCCTTGGAGGAAAAGGAAAGGCGCCGTCAGGAGGGGCTGTGTCTGTACAGCTCTGCGACGGGTCACCTGCTCGCTACTTGTCCTTCGAGACCCCCATATCCACCTCGAGCTCCCCCACTGCCTACTGTTAGAGTCAGTAGTGCTGTTTTTTCACAATCCTCTTCAGGGCCTTTATTCCCAGCTGAGATTTCTTGGATGGACACGCACCTTCCCCTTTCGGTTTTGGTGGATTCAGGGGCAGCTGGGAATTTTATGGATGCCTCTTTTGCTAAGAAGTGGGAAATTCCTCTTGCTCCGCTTTCACCCCCTATCTGCATTCAAACGTTGGATGGGTCACCGATCGCTCCTGGACGCATTTCCTGGCAGACCATTTCCCTATCCCTTACTGTTGGTGCCACTCATGTGGAGGACATTTCACTCCTTCTCCTGGACTCCCCTGCTTACCCTGTGATCCTGGGCCTTCCCTGGCTCAAGAAGCATGATCCCCACATCTCCTGGGCCAAGAATGAGATCATTGCCTGGAGCCATGCCTGTAGTGACAACTGTTGTCGTCCTCCACTCAAGGTTGCTGCTGCAGTAAACCCCTTGGAAGAGCACTCTATTATCCCCCACCAATATGCACATTTGAAGCAAGCCTTTGACAAACAGAAAGCTCTATCGCTTCCTCCTCACCGCACCTACGACCGTGCAATAGATCTGCTTCCAGGAACACTCCCACCCAAAGGACGCATCTACCCTCTCACTCAGACAGAGAATGAAGCCCTGCAGGATTATATCAAGGAGGCCCTGAATTCTGGTTTTATTCGTCCCTCCTTGTCCCCAGCCTGTGCTGGGTTTTTCTTCATAGGGAAGAAGGACGGCTCCTTGAGGCCGTGTATTGACTACAGAGGCCTGAACTCCATTACAGTCAAACATCCCTACCCCTTGCCTTTAATCCCAGCCGCTCTGGAGTCCCTATGTGGAGCGTCCATCTTCTCAAAACTAGATCTATGGGGGGCTTATAATTTAATCAGGATCCGTGAAGGGGATGAGTGGAAGACTGCCTTTATGACCACGCACGGCCACTATGAATATTAGGTTATGCCTTTTGGACTCGCTAATGCCCCGGCGGTCTTCCAATCCTTCGTAAATGACATCAATAGGGACATTATTGGAAAATTTGTTTTGGTATACTTGGACAACATCCTCATTTTTTCCGCCGACCCTCAGGAACATGTCCATCACGTCCAGGAGGTCTTGTCCAGACTCATCGACAACCAGCTCTACGCCAAGCTCGATAAATGCATTTTTCATGCTTCTAAGATTCACTTTCTGGGCTACATTATTTCTCCCCTTGGAGTCGAGATGGACTCAGCTAAGGTCGCGGCTATCAATGATTGGCCTGTACCTCGCAATTTAAAGCAAATCCAATGCTTTCTAGGTTTTGCCAACTTCTACAGGCGATTCATCCGGAACTTTAGCTCCGTTGTGGACACCCATCACAGTTCTGACCCGCAACCGACCTAGCCGGGGTAAATGGAATCCGGAGGCTAACCAGGCATTCCTGCGCTTGAAACAACTCTTCAGCTCCGCTCCTCTCCTATGGCATCCGGATCCCTCCCGGCCTTTCATTGTTGAAGTTGACGCCTCTGCCCATGGGGTTGGTGCAGTCCTCTCCCAGCGCCTAGAAGAGGATCGCCTATCTCATCCATGTGCCTTCTTTTCCAAGAAGCTCTCTCCTGCCGAGGTTAACTGTGATGTGGGCAATCGTGAACTCCTAGCTATCAAGCTGGCCCTCGAGGAATGGAGACACTGGCTGGAGGGGGCTCATCACCTCTTTGTCATTATCACGGACCATAAGAACCTGTCCTATATTCAATCTGCCAAGCGCCTCAACTCGCGTCAGGCCCGTTGGTCACTTTTCTTCTCTCGTTTCAATTTTGTTATCACTTACACTCCTGGCTCCAAGAATGGGAGGGCTGATGCACTCTCTCGGCTCCATGACCCACCAGAACTGGACTACAAGCCTGAACCAATCATCTCTTCCAACAGAATTGTGGCAGCGATTCATTGCTCCATTGAAGATCAGGTCAGGCGTGCCCTCAACGGAACTACAGTTCCTCTGTGCTGCCCCCCGGATAAGCTTTTCGTCCCGAACAACTTGCGTTCTGGTGTCTTGCAGTGGGGGCATGATTCCCGGTTTGCCGGCCACCCTGGATGCAGACGCACTCTGGACCTCCTCACCAGGGACTTTTGGTGGCCTTCCATGCGATCTGATGCAGCAGAGTACGTCCGGGCTTGCCCGGTCTGTGCCAGGAGCAAGACTCCGCGCTCTAGGAAGGCTGGCCTCCTTCACCCCCTTCCAATCCCACACCGCCCTTGGTCCCACAGCTGTTGACTTCATTACGGACCTTCCTAACAGTCAGGGTCATACGGTAATCATGGTGGTCTCCGATCATTTTTCCAAAGCAGCCCATTTTGTCCCCCTCCCAGCATTGCCCACAGCCCAGGAAATGGCATCTTTGTTTGTACAACAGGTCTTTAGGATACATGGTTTGCCTGACGATGTTGTCTCGGACAGGGGACCTCAATTTATCTCGGCCTTTTGGAAGGCTTTCTGTCAAGCTTAGGGACCCATGTATCTTTGACTTCTGGTTATCATCCTGAGGCCAATGGTCAGGTGGAAAGGACCAACCAAAGCCTCCTGACCTTTTTGAGATCCTTCACCTCCAGCTCACAGGATGATTGGTCAGCACTACTTCCCTGGGCAGAATATGCCCACAATTCTCTTACCTCCTCCTCCACAGGTCTCTCTCCCTTCCTTTGTTCATTAGGTTATCAGCCTACTCTCATCCCTGTCACACCTCCAGACACGGCAGTGCCGTCAGTGCAACAATATATTTCCAAACTGCGAAGGACCTGGAGAATGGCAAGGACAGCTCTTATTAAGTCAACCCAGCGCCATGCCAAATTCGCCAACCGACACCGCAGACCAGCCCCTCGTTTTCGGAAAGGACAGTTTGTTTGATTATCTACACGGAACCTACCTCTACATCAGCCTTCCAAAAAGCTTGGGCCTAGGTATATCGGTCCCTTCCGGATTCTCTCCCGGATCACCCCAGTTACCTTCCGCCTTGCTCTCCCCCCTACCCTCAGAATCCACCCCTCATTCTATGTCTCCCTCCTGAAACCCTTTTACCGCTCGCCCCTTGCGGCTCCCCAACGTTGCCCGCCACCTCCTCGTCGCATTCAGGGGCGCCCGGCTTATATGGTCCACAAGATCATTGACTCCAGATGGAACTGCGGTACCCTTCAGTATCGAGTCGACTGGGAGGGTTTTGGCGCCGAGGAGAGATATTGGGTTCCAGAGAAGGATATTTTGGACCCTACACTAATCAGCGACTTTCACAGGGACTATCCTGATCGGCCGTCTCGGGCGTCGGGAGCCGCCCGTGAAGGTGGGGGTACTGTCACGACCACCACCCAGCAGAGATCAACACGTAAGCAAGCTAATCAGTACCAGCAGCGGATTACTATTCTTACCTACTTCCCGTTGCTCGGTATTGAGTTCACTACTTGTTGCTCTACCTAGCGTTTCTTACCCCCTTTTGCCTTTCTGGAATTCTGCCTACACCTTTTGCCTTCGGACTTCGGATCTCGTCTCGCCCCTTGGATTGTTTGCTATCTTTGCCTGTTTCGGATTTGACCCTGCAGCCCTCTTTTCGACCACGATTCTGTCTCACATTTTGGATTGTTCGCCACCAGTGCCTTTACCGGATCTCGACCTACCTTCGCCTTCGGACTACGACTCAGCTTCTGGTTTTGCTCAGTACGCTTACTTACCTCCCTACAACTCCTGCATCTGCATCGGATCCTTTTCACCTCCACAGAGCAGCGTTACAATAAACCATGGAGGGAAATAGTCTGGGGCAAAGAGTAAGTATTTAAAAATACAGTATGAAACCCAGATCACACTGTACCTCCCAATGTGGAGCTGTTAGAATGAGATGAGGGCTGTTCAATACAGTCCTGGAGAGCTGCTGTGTTTGTATGTCCCGGAAGAACTGATAGAAGGTGTTCAGTTAAGAACAATAATGAGTATAAAATTGTTAATAGCCGAGCTGGAAAGAAAAACTACATTATTCCTTTACCTGTCTCATACCTCCTGACACCCATAGTGTAAAACCCAGAATCCATAATGCCTGGTAAGAAGTCATGGTTGTCAGTAATTGGAGTAAGAAGCCATGTATATAAATATATTTTTCATAATACAAATCTCAAATAAAATTGCTTCTAAATTTGTTCCTGAATTTAGCATCATAAAGAAATATACATAATTTCAAAGTGGATTAAAAAAGGTTCAATGTGTTTACAATATGCTATACTAATAAATTGTTCCTTATATATATCTGGCAGAGTAATGTAGTTCTGTAAAACTATGTGGATGTAAAACAGAATACAAATTTTAAAATAATATAAAAGTAATGTAAAACATTTGGATCTAAACATGAAAGAAGCATGTTGCACTCACAACAAGATATAATAATAAACTATTTCTTTACTGTACCCAACATGGTAATTTAGTTTTGTAAAATAGAACTTCTTTCTTTTTTTAAAATTAATTTAATGTTTAACATTCTGTATTATACAATAGAAAATTAATAAAAGTCTAAACTCTATACAACTTAAATTCTATCATTGAAAAATGTTTGTTTCAAGGGGCTCAGTATTGAGTGGAATTCAAACCCAGGCTTCCAGACACCATGTTAAGCATTCACTGCACCACATGGCATATTTACAAAACGGTGCTATCCTACACAATATAAAAAAGTGTGGTGTGCTATGTTGCACTGAGGTGTGTTCACTGCAAATTGCTAAATTATCCTGTGTGCATTCTGAATGGCTGGATCTGTATATATTAACAGAGATGTTGAGTAGCAGAAGCAAAAAACAAATGTGAACAGGAAGAGTGGTAGAATTGTTTAAAAAGCATAATTCTTGGTCTGAAAATGGTTGTTTAAGTAGAGTGACCTCTACTTACAATAGTAATATCACAGGAAATTGTAAATACAAAATTTAGATCTTTACTATTATTTTATGTTACCCACTCCGTCAAGCTGTTTTTGACAATAAGTATCTGCCCACAGAACGGTGTAGAAACCCAGTTATACACCCTTCTAGGATGTATTATTTTTCTTTATTGTGTGATCTGTTCTTTCTTATTTGCAGGGAGAAAGTAAGACTGATGAAAGAAATAAGGACTTTAGCACCAAAATACAAAGAAGCAGAAAAATTAAGAATCATGATAACTGGACAGGTCAGAGCTGGAAAGTCCAGTTACATCAATACTATTGATTCTGTGTTTCAAGGTTATTTGACAATCCAAGCTTTGGCTGGTGAAGATGAACACAGTTATACCAAGGAGGTTAGTAGCCATCTAGAGGGTGTGTTGAATGGAATAATATATTCAAATTCTTTAGAAATTATTTGCAATGCTGATAAACATACAGGGTAATTTAGTTATGATAGTATATAGCAAACTCTACAGTGACTTGGCACTATTAATGTCTGGATTATTCCTGACTGTTAATGTCATGGATTATGATGCCTAAATGCAGGAACTGCTTTTGTTGTGTCGATGTAGCAATTATGAGGATGCTAGGACCCTTTTTTTCTTGCAACAGGATCTTCTTTTTTCTTTTTTTCAGTGCACTCACAGTTAACTCACACTTATCCTAATGTGCATAATGTTCCAGTTATTTACAGTATTTCAGTCTTCCCTTCACATAAAAGTATTCCTAAAGCTAAAACAATTTCTATGATTGCCTACTCAACATACAGAACAGGTGATACAACTAGTATCAAGTACAAGAACCCCATTGACCCCAGTTAACAGAACCAAATGTCCCAAAAGAACAGTACAGTATTTGTATTCTCCATAACCAGCTCTGGTTGGTGGCCTGGTGTGCCTCCTTACACTGCAACAAAGAAAAGGTGTAGTTTCAGGCACCCTCCTCTGTCCCAGGCATCCTAAACAACGTGTCTCTATGCTCCTTTCCCTTCCCTGTTTTTCTCCAACTCCAAATTTGTTTTACGGGAAGATGCTGGAGCTTTTTTCCTCTGCTCTCAGTACCTGATATCCAAGTCCTTTCTTGGGTCCAATAGCTACAATCTCTGTGTTTTCTAACTTCTGTCTGCCTTTTCAAAATTCTACCCTGTTCTCTTGACTTTGGGTTTTTAATGCCCCCTTAACAAGGGGTTATGAATTGTTCTCAGGGGATGTGAAAGGCTTCCTTTCATGTTCTGGGTGTGGGCAGAGGTCACTACTCACTGCTCAGGTCTCATTGAGGAACTGGCTGTATACAGATACACTGTGTATTCATACCCTGTTCTTGAGCCCCCCTCCCATTCACAGGCACAGTCAAACCTGTCTTGCAGCCATACCATTAATCTATGGGAGGAAGCTCAGAGAACAAAGAATGAAATGCATCAATACTTAGGCTGACAGTGTCCATTCAATGCAACTTAAAGTCAATACAGTCCCAGACATCTGGTCCATACATCTCCCAACTTGTGATAAGCAGAAATTTTACCACCTTTTAGCCTGATCATCAGATTTCCAAAGTGAAATGGGGTTGGACTTGGTCAGTAGTAGGATGCGAACCTCTTTGAAGTAGTATGCATTTGTAGCGGCGAGGCTTATTAATAAGGCCGAATTAAGTGTTTCTGAGCTTTCCCAAATGAGGCCCCATTTCTCTGTTCATCTCTGTGGTGCAGCCACAGAGAAACTATTCATGCAGGCTGATTTAAGGTTCCTTTGATAAGGACAGCTCCCAAAGGGGGATGCACTTAGCTAAGCCTGGCTATCATGATCAATGGTCATCCATTGGTGCCTATCTGTCTAGGGAGTGCCAGATGGACATCTGGACTGCATTCCTAAGTGTCAGGAGTAAGTGACTCATATCTCACCTTGATCAACCAATCAGGGACTGGTAGGGCCGAGTAACCCACGTGGGACTCTGATGCCCATGGAACTTTCAGCTAATCAACGAGCTGAAGGTCCTCCAGGTTTAAAACAGGCAACACTGAGAGATTCAGTAAGATTCAGTGGAGAATTCTGTGGACTTTTCTAAAGGGAATTCAAAGGAGAATTCCAGGGCAGGACGGCCCAGGAGCAGAAGGCTCCCTAGGGCAGGACATTCTCACAGCGCGCCTCCTGACCATCCTGAGACTCAGCCCGGACAACCACGGAATGGCCAGTGTGTCTGAGTGCCAGAACTTTCCTTTGTTCTAAGAGTCTAGAGCGGAGGTTGCCAGAGAGTAACCAGAGGATCCACCCGAGGTTAGCAACAGCAGCAGGCCTCGTGAACAGGTCGGAACTGTGGACAGCTGAATCACTATTCAGAACTAGCTCTTCATCAGGAACGAACCGGTCCTCTTCCTGACTTGCTGGGACCCACAGTCATCTTTTCTCCTCTGCACAAACTTTGCTAGTTAAAGCCAACACTAACTAGCCGGTCAGTGAGCATCAGCAGCGCACCGTCGCAAGCCGCACAGCACAGCCTGGCACCGAGCCAGAGAGCGCGGATTGGACAGCAACAGCCTGCAACTGTTTCTTTGTGCCCGCAGGAGATCTGAGTCCCCAGAGATTGGATGAGTATTCAACTTCAATGCATTCAACTTCAATGCATTCAACTTCAATGCATTACAGCTCGAGAATTCAATTGCTATCCCAACCATGCGATATAACTCAAACAACGCACACACACAGGTACTAATACACGAGGATACATTTATTAATACATAGAATATGCATATAAACCTAACAGATCTTATCGAGAGGGTTATCAGAATACAAAAGATATATATTCAATCAGTTACAAAGAGTTACATATATCAAGAGGACATACGTTCAGTATATCATTCATTAAGACCGTTTCCTAAATGAACTTGGTTATAACTTCTACATTAGATACTCAAAACAAGTACATAACTCTTAGGAATTAAATTCATGCATGTTGGTTCATACAGTACCTCCATTTCTTGTGTGCCACAAAAACACAATCACTGCAGTTGTTTTTTTTTTTCTTGGAAAAGCTCTTTATTTGACCCAACCTTCATTCATCAACTATAATCATCCTATGGTCCATCCAGCACTCTGCTTCTCTCATGACTCGTGTGACAATATCATATTTAATATCGGAGCGCTTAACAATGATGTAATCTATGAAATACAAGTGCTTTGACGGTGGGTGCCTCCATTTGTATTTATATTTCATTTGAAAGATGGTGTTTGTGATAGTGAGACTATGCTCAGCACAGAGACTTCAATCCATTTTTCTCTTGCACATCCAATGCTGTGGTTTCCAAAGCAACCCATTCCAATTGTCACTATTGTTCTCTACTCTTGCATTGAAGTAGAAGGATTTTGTTGTTTTTGGGACTTGGAGCTTCATCCAACATTCTTCATTATTTGTTTTCAGAGTTTGTGCAATAGCACTAAGGAGAGTGGTGTCACGATTGTAGTCCCTCCCCCTTAAGGGCGCTCCAGCTCTTTCACTTCGGACTTGATTTTGTGCACCTGCCCCCTGTTCCAGCCTCCTTCCAGCCCACCTTAAAAGCCAGACGCTGACGTTAATCCGGGCTCTGCATTGCTTTCTGCATCATGCGAGGCCCAGGACCTGGTTGCGCCTGGCTCCGTTATGCTTTTAGTTTCTATTCCTGTTCCCATTCCCGTTTCCCCTGCCAGTCCCAACCCGGTTCTGGTTTTTTAATTGTCAGTCCCGGTTGGATCGCCTGGCTTTAGACTTTTGCCCTGTCTTTGGATTCCTCTTTTGACTCATCTCCGGATTGTTTGCCTCGGTCTCACCTCCCCCGATCACCAGCACTCCATGGACACACCCCCCTGTTTTCATCCCCGTATCCTGTATGACCTTTTCCCCGTGTTTTCTTCACTTTTCCCTGGATCGTGTCATCTGCATAGGGTCCGGAAAGAATGCTTCCATTACAAGTGGCATGCTACTTACAAATGACAGGGATGCAAAGTGACATACAATAAGCCTTTTGCTTATGCCAGTAGGTGTTTCCGTGGGGGGAAATATTTTTTTAATTGCAGTCAACACCATACATAGCCTTCTCCATTCTACCTGATAGACCCAGAAGTCTGGTCTCACTTTGACCAGCAATATCAGTATTACAATGTTTCAACTCTGCTGCAATGAGTGCAGTCCTGTGTATGGGTCTATCCATGCCATAGTTACTATCCAGAAGAGTCCTTATGACTATTGCTAGTCCTTATGACTATTCCATATTGCTAATCAGAGTGACACATTACTGCTGTGAGATTTTCAATCACCAGGCTCAATGCCCCAATAGGTGAAGCAGCCTACCTTAGAAAGTGTGAGTGGACAATGTGTGGGCCACCTTTTCTAGGGTGTTGTGATCCCTAAAAAAGGGGTGTTCAGAAACACCTGGGTCTGCTGGGAGCAGCTATCATTGAGATCCCAACTACGGATGACAAATAGCCCTGTGACACTACCATGCAGGGCCCAGACTAGGGGCTTCTAGGTCATCCAGCCCTGTCCCTGTAACCAGGACCCCCATTACCAATAGACTTTAGTAATGATAGGAATCCAGGTGAGAGCAAATCAGCTGTACTGACACAGCTACTTCAGTGTGAGGTTTAGTATGGACTTAGATTTGAGTATCATCTAAATAGAAATTATAATTCCAATCCTGTGATGTTAATAACTGAACAATTGGGAACATGCAGAATCGAAGGGGGAGCAGTACAGAGCCATTCCGGAACAAGGGTTTACAGGGGTAGTTCCTGTGCTGTTACTGTCTGAAACCAAACTGGAAGGTTTTGAAAAGCTTATTTGCAATGAGATAGTTGCATAACTAAACTGTAACAGCACATTCTAAAGTTTTAGCCAGAAAAAGAAGTTAGATATAGGGTAAAAACTAGAAAGGGGAGAACAGCAACAACAATCATCCAAGAAGGAGGTGGAACAGTATAACTCTGGTGGACAACCAAAAAACTCTAAGACAGTGTTACAAAGCTGGGATGAAGCAGGTAATGTAGTAGGTAGGTTTGGCTTGAACAGTCTGTTGAGGGTGGTGAACTGGTGTCTAGGACTGTTAGGTTGTTCTCAATGATATAGGAGAAGTAGCTGGATCCAGATGCAATCCAGTGCAGCAGACTCCATTACAACCTTGGAATTTAATCAGGTGCTTCTTCCAAGACTGAAGATGTACAGATTCAGCCATTCAAAATGCAGTGCACGTTCCGCAACATACTGCAAGGTACCGGATGTTTTTTTTAATTAGGTTAATAGTGAAGGATCAAACATTTATTTCTCTTATTTCACTAGTTTGCTTTTACTGTGTAAATCATTTACATCATTTCACTATCCTGCTAGAAAAATAAAATATTTCTAACGTTACTTAAGTGTGAGCTTGCTGCGCGCCTGGAACGTGAAGGGCAGAGCCAGCTCCGGGCAGCCTGACCAGAACTGAGAGTGCCTGATATCTGCTTAAGCCATGATTAACAAAATCTAGAAGTACATAATGTCTGCTTGAACAATAATTAAAAGGAACCTTACAGTTCTTACAGTTTATCATGTACCAAGACTAGCAGCCCTGGCTTTACACAATATATGGCATGGAATTGTACTTAAACTGTTCTGGGTGGGTTTTCTGTTTGTGATTTTGTATAAAAAGGGTCCTTTTGTATCAATAAGTTGAGTCAGTGCTTCATCAGCTTTGGCTCCCTTGTGCACAAGTAATAAAGGTCATTCCTGCTTCATACACACCCGGATCATGTCTCCTTTGTTAGACACAACAATGGTAACTGGAAATGCCTTGTGAGAGCGCCAGGCGGCACTAGGAAAGCTTAATGTCTCAGGTGCAGCATTTGGGCTATCGCCAGAAAATGCCCAGTTTTGATCCAAGCTAATACTGAGTGACAATCGTTTTCCAATTATAGAATTTAAGATTTATATTGTTTAGACTTTTATAAATTTTAAATTGTGTATTACAGCATGTTAAACATTAAACTGGTTAAAAAGTAGGTATACTTTATACAAGCAAGATTGCTCAGTTGGACAAAAGATAGATAAGACTTTAGATAAGATAGATAAGATTGTACCCATCTGTCATGCTAATAAAACACCTTGAATTGAATTGAATTGAGGGAGAGGGGGGGGGGCGAGCGAGATAACCAGGACGTAAGGCAAATAAGATACACTCCACAGACATTCACAACAGCGACATATGAAACGTTTGCACATATAGTTAAGTTATTACTTGGTTTTCAAAGTGCAATGAAATACAATATTGTTGTTGTTGCTGTTCTTGTTGTTTTTATCCTGTAAAGCGTTTTGAGAAGCCACCTTTAAAGGCGATATATACTGTAAAAGCGCTGATTCTTATGGAATGTGTTCCGCCGGGGATTCAATTTTTTTATTTTTTTTAATCGCGTATCTAAGGAAATCTCAGTATAACTTTGTTCATGCACAAACAGTGGCATGTTACATTATTAATTTGGGTGTCTCCTCTTGCCAGAAAGCTCTAAATTGCATTTTGAGTGTGGTTTTTGACTTTGAAACTGCGACACTTTAAACTGCGACACTTATCATTCAACCAGAGCTCGAAATATCACAAGGACCCTCAAGAGCACAGCAAAGACTATATTAAAAGAATCGCGTATCTAAAGAAATTAATAAGATATAATTATATTGTATGTTACACCTACAGTAGTTCACTGCTTTAAATACATCGAATTAAGAAAGTTAGGTGTAGCACTTTAGATCTTTTTTTCTGAACCAGGGAAAATCTGATCATGTTTCTCGATAACAATAATAAAAAAACTTTATTTTACATATCACCTTTAAAAGTGGAATCTCAAAGCAATACAGTAGATGGAAAAACAGTTAAAAGGGACCAAAGTAAATACCAGACAAATGCAAACGCGTTTTTAATAAAATGCTTTTATTCATTCAGCAGAGAGTGAGAGGGACATCCAGCAGAGAGAGACACACACACCGGTTTCCATTGACAAATGTAATTGTTTTTTTCAATTCCTCTTGTCTAACAGGAATGTTTTGTTTGTGGACAGACTGTTAGACTAGAGGAAAAGAGCACCTCCTTCTACGAAGCATTTCGTTGATCCGATCACGAATTCTTTTCCAGTCGCACGGAGTAAGGGTTGAGAATCTCCGATTCACCATGCTACTAATGGTTTCCCGGAGATTGCAAGGCAAGGCACTTTTGCCTCTGGACCCATCGAAATTTACAGACGTGGTCCACCCCCAGTAAATTTCAAAAGTCACAACATTTCAAAACACGAGGGCGGCGTAGCGGTTGGCTCTTGCTTTCCCGTCTATGCCGATGCACTGCAAGTACAACCCCCTGAGTGATGGGTAACAGTTGGATATCTGGGAGAATTATTCGTTCCACTGGCGTCTGTGAATTCCGCTCTGTAAACGGTGCTTCCTGGGGGGAGATAGACGGCGGGGACAGCATCAACAAATTCCTGCGCGTGGTGAGCGGAGAGGCCGGGATGGAGTGTCCTGAGGTGGTGTGTGCTCTGCGGGGGGCAGAGCTTCCGCCAGGCATTGCAACCTGCGCGGCGGGGAGAGGCACTTTTCGGGAGACAGCTGCTCAACTGTTTGACTGCGGGAACATACTGTCTTCTTCCTCTGCATTTTCAGGAGTGTCTCTAGCCTCCCAATCCTCCCCAGTAATGCATCGTACTGCTCCCGCTGCTGCTGAAATGTCTCCACACAGGTGTTGCTTCTACAGGTTGGCACCCTGGCCAGTGGCCGAGAGCAGAGACCCACTGCTTGTGGCAAAATAACATAATTCATGTAAGAAATAAAGTCACACAGTAGTATTCATCAGTCGCGGAACAGACGTCAAAATAAACTTTTCTTTTTTTCCGTCTTACCGCTTTCTTTTTTACTGTCCTGGTGGTAGATTTCGAAGATCGTTTCGCCCGTGCGGTGTTTTCTTGAAGAACAGGCTACGAAGAAATAATTATAATTGAATTTAAAATTCAAAACGGCAATAATACCTTGTAATATGCGCTGTAATCGCGTATTTCAGATGAAGTCTGCTGTATTTGCTTACCCTTCGCTCTTTGGAAGCTGGGGTGGCAGAAGCACCCCGTCTCTTCCCGTAAAAGGTCTTGGTCTCCATACTGTACTGTGGTCGCTGTAGTGCAGGTTTGCAGTTTTTTTTGTGATGGGAGCTCACCCAATCCCTTGGTGTATTTATGCTATATTCACATGTACGGCTAGAATGTGTTCATTGTCTTCCTATGAAAGGCGGGTGCCTTTTGCCGAAGTTGGGAGACATTAGAGGCTTGCCACACCTGGACTGTTAAACCAACGCATTAGCACGTCAAAGCCCATTGAGGACCCGGGCGCAATAGTTGTTTTGTCCCTTGATTTACTGATCTGCATTAATTATGGAAATCGAGTTCCTGCTCTTTGCAGACGACCTGGTCCTGCTGTCGCCCACAGAACAGAGGCTGCGCCAGAACCTGGCACTGCTGGAGCAGCACTGTCAGATCTGGGCGCCGACAGTCAATCTGGACAAGACCAGAGTTATGGTTTTCCAGAAAAAAAGCCAGACCTCAGGGAAACAGATACAAATTCACACTTAACAACACATTAACACCTAACAACGGGAGCAGGGACGAATTAGGCCAGTACCCACTATTGTTAAACATACAGAAAAGAATATTAAAGTATTGAAGTATTGGCTTTAGTATTAGCCATACAGAACATTAAAGTGCCTCTTTTCCATTCAGCGGGTGCCTGAGCCGCTGTGTCCTATCTTCTGACAGTCGCCGTTGTGAATGTCTGTAGAGTGTATCTTATTTTTAGTACTATATTTTTGTATTATATTCCCTATTAATCAAACTCTTAGAGTCTGTATCGGCTTGTCCCCTCCTCCCGCCCCTCTCTGTGTACAGTAGAGCCTCCTGTCCAGCCAGCACATGTCCACAGACATTCACAACAGCGACATATCATAAAACGTTTGCATATATAGTTAAATTATTAGTTGTTTTTCAGGAAGTTAAAAAAAACACTTGAATTACTTATCCAGTCTCTCGAAATAAAGTTATTTTTCAAGCAATGCAACAAACGTCGGGCAATGTGTTTTTTTAATCCAACATTGACAGCCACATCTTAAATCTTGTCAGTCAGCTCTTTTTTCTCTATTTGAATTGTGGCTTACACATCGCACAACTTTAAAAGCTAGAAAGACAGGTTTCGATTCACATTAGCTGGCGAGCCTTGTTAACAAAAAAACAGACAATACACAGGGAGGGGGAGGTCAAGCGAGAGAGAGAGTTTTTTACCCTCTGTCTAAAAACCCAAATAACCCGGGGCAGAGACTCTGGGGGGATCATTGCGTGGTACAGAGCGGAGCTCAGTCAATTCTTATGGAATGTGTTTTCTTTCTTCTTTTTATCAGCATGGAATAAACCTGTTACTTGATTCATATGGATGCCCGGTTCCGCCGGGGATTCAAAACATTTTTTATTTTTTTTTTAATCGGGTATCAAAGGGAATAGCAGTATAACCCTGTTCATGCACAAACAGTGGCATGTTACATTATTGATTTGGGTGTTTCCTCTTGCCAGAAAGCTCTAAATTGCATTTTGAGCGCGGTTTTTGACTTTTTTTAAATTGCATTTTGAGCGCGGACAGCACATACAAGGGTTAATTGCACAATGAACTGCGCCAAGAAATTTAAAATAGTCTTCTTTAGGTGTGAGGGTAGGAGTGGACCACAGCAGGCATAATCAGCAAACCAGGAAAACAAAGAACAGGACAGGTGAGACGTGTATCCAGAAAGTGAGTGATCAGAAAAAGGAAATGGTGGTACGCCCAGGTTTTCGACCCAATTGTTTTAACTTGCTAATGCATCAGACACATTTCCTGGCGTATTGTGTTTTAAATAAAATAGGAGTGTCTTTCCCTGGTATTAGCTCATCGGTATGGTGTAAGTTTTATTTGTACCATACCATACAGTATATAGGTACAGAATTCAAGCTGCACCACTGTATCGCTTTGGTAAGGAGACGAACAATGGCCAAAATCACGAAGACTCTCTCACATCAAATAATGAAGATGAAAAGAAACGGGAAGTCAACACGGGACATTGTACAGCAGTTGGCTTCGATGGACATCTTCGTTTCTGAAAGCACAGTGAGACGGCATTATAAAGGGGAGAGGAGGCAAAGAGAATCTAAACCGAGGAAGATTCAAAGGTAAATAAATTTCTAAAAATACCTTTCTTGCATGTAAATACAACTACGCACATTATTATTAAAACTAACTGCTGATCTCTTTTTTTTTCAAGTCCTATTGTGCGAGCTATCGACAAACTGACCGATGAAAATGATGAGCTACAGGCGATGCAAGTCCAAAGACGGTTATGGGCTGACCTTAGTGCGAATATAAGCCCGACATCGATAAGACGAGTCCGCAGGAGGCTTGGATGGAGATACAGAAAAAACAACACATGCCCCATGATAAGGCTAAAAAACAAAGAGGAAAGACTCAAACAAGCGCTCCAATGGATTGAACAGGGGGAGGCATTTCAGGATGTACTTTTCACCGACGAAACAACAGTGGCTCTGGAACAGTTTTCAACAATGGCATTTTGCAAAAAGGGGAGATATGTGGACAAGCCAAAGCCCAAACATCCACTGAAGGTTCACGTCTGGGGGGGTATATCTAGAAGAGGCCCGGGACCACTTCTTATTTTCGAAGGAATTATGGACCGTGAATTCTTCGAGGAAGTCGTGGTCACACAGCATGCCACCCCATATATCAGGGAGCAGTTTGGATCAAGGCACCGTCTCTTTCAAGACAACGATCCGAAACACACAGCAGCAAGGGCGAGGCTTATAGCAGAAAGAGTGAACTGGGTGAAAATTCCAGCTGAATCCCCAGATCTAAATCCGATAAAGATGGTTTGGCATTCGTTGAAAGACTGCGTTCGGAAAACTGCTAAGCCCGTCACAAAGCAGGAACTGATCGATAAGATCTATAAATTCTGGGAGGAAGAACTGACCGAACAAAATTGTAACAATATTATTAACAGGCTGTTTCGTGTTCTTCCTAGGATTGTTGACCGGGGCGGGGGACATTCGGGAATGTGAGTCTGAGAAAGACAGTCTCACGTTTGTGGACAGTCTGTCCACAAACAAAACATGTAAAAAAAATGTAAAAAAAACAATTACTTTTGTCAATGGAAACCGGTGTGTGTGTCTCTCTCTGCTGGATGTCTCCCTCTCTCTCTGCTGAATGAATAAAAGCATTTTATTAAAAACGTGTCTGCGTTTGTCTGGTATTTACTTTGGTCCCTTTTAACTGTCTTTCCATCTACTGTATTGCTTTGAGATGACACTTTTAAAGGTGATATGTAAAATAAAGTTTTTTATTATTGTTATAGAGAAACATGATCAGATTTTCCCTGGTTCAGATCTAAAGATCTAAAATGCTACACCTAACTTTCTTAATTCGATGTATTTAAAGCAGTGAACTACTATAGGTGTAACATAACATTCAGAAATACAATCGAGAATAGTTTTGTGGTGTTTGTTTAGATGAAACGTTCCTAAAACGTATAACGTAACAAAATTAAAGACGATTAAAATCTGTAATCTTTCCACTTGTACTGTGTGTCATCGGAAAATACAGGAAGTTTCTGCTTTGTGTAAGGATGGTATCAAAAATAATCTAAAGTGGTGAGAAAGCTGTGCTCAATGTATTTAAGGGACTTAAAAGTAAAAGGAGATGCTTCATATTGCTTGACTAATTAAAAAAACTAAGTTATAAATGCAGACGCTCCCTCGGTGCCGCACCGGGTGTAAATATCAAAATATACATTTGTCCCTTGCAGAGGCCGAAGAGCGCCCGGCTGGGGTGCGCGGGGAAGAGCAGGACAGGAGTGAAAGTGGTCAGGGCGGGGTTTAGGAAGGCGTACAGTCTGGGCAGGTATAGATTACACTTTTCTAAAACGTATTTGAAAAATAAAAATGATTACAATCTAATCCTTCCACGTTCGATCCCAAAATCCCAAGAAAAATAAATCTAAACGGGTAGAAAGCTATGCTGAAAGTTTATTAAGATACTTAGAAGACAAAGATACTGTATCAATTTATGTTGCATTAGTCTGATTATGATTAAAAAAACACATATAATTAATATAAATGTTTATATTGTAACGCATACTGTCCAGCCTCCATTTCTCTATAAAAATTTACTCTATTACAAATTTACAATTTGTTGATAATAGAAATGTTAATTTCTAATTTCTCTAAAGCTTTGTGATAGCTGACCCACCCAGGCAGCAAAAGATCAGCTGCACTGGTAAGATGCGACACCAAAGATATGATTAATAACCTTTTAAATCTGAAGAGATCACTCTCACACACACACACACACACACACACACACACACACACACACACACACACACACACACACACACACACACACACACACAAGAAGCAGAGACCGTTGTCACAAGGGAAGAAGGTGACTATTCATTGTTATCAAAAATGACTTAGAATTGATCATGTTGTGATATTTTGAAATATAAAAGTCAATTGATTGTCCATAATATTGCTATTCTATTTTTTCGAAGAAATGTTTGTTAAAAGAAAAGTCCAGCACCAGCTGGATTTGAACACACAACCCATGAGTTGGTAATCGGGCAAATAGACCAGTGGGCTACAAGGGAAGTCACATGAAGAGAGAGGTGAAACAGCGCTACACAGCCCTGTCGCAGTACACGAATATAATCATATCGTTATTAATTTCTTTAGATACGCGATTCCATATTATATAAGCAGAAAAGTTTAAAACTACCACTTTTTCACACGCTATTTCACGTTAGTTAAATACTTCGATGCTTAAAATGTTTAGAGAGAAATGGAATACCTGTGTGTATTTTTCCTTTAAAGTACCGATTCCTGGAATCTGACTGGCTGACACCCTTCTGAAGTGGTTCCATAATATCTGGTATACGGAAAAGAAAGCGTTGATAAAAAAGCCTGGATTCTCATGTATCTCATACAAGTATATTTTAATACAGTCTTTGCTGTGCTCTTGAGGATCCTTGTGATATTTTGAGCTCTAGTTGAATGATAAGTGTTGCATTTTAAATCATTTTCATAGTTAGAAATTATTAAACGCCCTGTTAAAAGCAAGGGAGTTTTTATGCCCTTTGAAGGAAGACAAAATGCCTGACAAAGTAGGGCTTGGACAGATTCCAAGTGCTTGTACAAATGTGCTAAAGAAATTATACTTTGAGTATACAGCTTGTCCAAAGTCATTCATTATTAATACTATTAGTAATATATTCGGTAAAGGCTTTGATGCATAAATATTTCTGATAAAGGTAGGTTGTGTACTTTTGTCCAACTGAGCAATCTTGCTTTCATAAAATATACAAACATTTTAATGACTGATGATTAACATGCTGTAATACACAGTTCAAATTTAAAAGCTCAAATGCTGTACATGAGAGGTTAAGCTCCCCCTGGCGGTTTTACAAGGTGATGCCGGATAGTTTCCGGCAGAGCGTCAAATGACGCGATTAACCGCGTGATACTGCGTGATACCGCGACACGCCCACCGGGGTATGCCGGGAAATACCGCACCCATTTTGAATGGCTGCATCTGTACAACTAATTGTATACAGTATAGATCACACTGCTGTGTGCACTACTATTTTAGTATATCCGTGGATCAAAAGCAGTGGTTCTCAACCTTTTTATCAACCATGGCTAAAAGCAAGTCTCACAGGCCGCATATATTAATCACTACTAAGCCTACCTTATCTGCGTGCATAACAGCTATTATAATATTATAGTGTAACAAATATGGCCCTGCGCATAACAGGGAGCTTGGCCACCTAGACCAAAGGAGGTCTCCTTTAGCTCAGCCGGCAAGTTCCCTGTTTTGTGACACTGGAGACTTGCGTTCAAGCTCCTGTGGCGGGAGATTTGACTTGGGGTGGGAGTGGTGAAGGCACATGCCCAGAGAATCTAAATCTGTTACAATATATAATATTTAATAGTAATATGTACTAGTAATTATATTAGTAGTAATATATAATATTATAATAGCTATTAAACATGTATATACTGTAGCATTCAGAAATACAATCGAAAATAGTCTGTGGTATTTGTACAGATGAAACTTTTCTAAAATTTGTTAAAAAATTAAAACCATTAAAATGTATAGTCTTTCCATGTGTAATGTCATTAGGAAGTACAATAAGCTTTGATTTCAAATATGAAGCTAACTGGTGAGAAAGGTATGTTAAGTATAATTAAAAGACTTCATGTTAAAAGAAATGACTTACATTCCATTATTACATTTTAAAGACAGACACACTCAGTGCAAAGCTGCAGAACAGTCTTAATGTATTGCTGAGCTCAGCGGGTGGTGTGCTGTTTCTTCAGCAACCTGCTGATTGCTTCACACTACAAGAAGAGTGGAGAACGATTGTGATTTTATCTGTACTATATACAGTACGTGTTGTGTTTACAAAATCAAAGTGCTTAAAATATTTAAAAAGTTAAAAAAAACTTACAGCTTACACAAAGATTCTAAAATGATCAGGAGAAAGAAAATCACCCTTTTTTGTGCATAAGTATTGTTAATATCTAAACCCAAAAATAACTAAATGCATTTTTTCATGAATTTTAAAGTCATACAATGTCTAATTTAGGTATGGACACCGTATTTTTTCTTATTTTTGATTTTCTTTAAATTTAAAAGAATCAGTTGTCCATCATGCCCCACAATTTTATGTTGCATTTTTATGTTTTTGAGAGACTTCAGAATGCTTTGACTGATGCATAAAAAATATAGCATAATGCTAAATAATTTACACCTGGGATCCACTTTATTCAAATTAAGGTTTCTAAAAATGCAATCAGATACTAGATATTGTTTCAAGAAAAGCTGTGAATATTTTCACAAATCACAATTTTTAAAATGTCTGTGGTTTGAAGGCTCTGTGTCATTTGTTGGCGGAGTTATTGACATCTGAAGCATCCTGTCTCAAAAATACGAGTTTTAATAAGAAAGCAAAGGTTGTGAAAACACCAACAAATGACCCTGAACAAAATACAAACACTTTGAAATTGTTATTAATCATTTAATATTGTTAATAGTGATCAAATATGTTAAAGTTCAGTTTCGGTGGTATTTTAATATCGCTTTGTTATTCTCAATTATAATTGTAATATATACTCTTTTGTTTTAAGACTTGTTGTAAAGGCTTGTCTTGAATTGCACCATTGAGATGGAATATTATTGAATTGAATTGAACTGGTTGAAATGTTTTTTTTGCTCCCACTGTTGACAGTATTCACATTTGGTCATTCATATTTTAATTTATTTATTGAACATGTTGTTATATATATAACGTCAATATAATGTACATAATATTCACCACTTAATTTTTTTTAGTCTTTTTTGTTGTAAGAAAACAACATGCTTTGACTGAGATTTGAACACTGACCACCCGGATAATAGACAAGTGCCTAATCCACTATATCAAACTGTCAGTTATAGGCAAAGCTGAAACAGACAGGTTAAAATGATTCCAACATAATCATGATCAAATGAGTCAAAGAAATTTGATGGAGATGTTTACAAAGAAACTGGAATACGATAATACTTTGAGCTATAGAAATATATTTCACTAGGAATGACAACATGTCAGGAATAGTTCTTTCCAGACCCTATGCAGATGACACGATCCAGGGTAGAGTGAGAATACACGAGGAAAAAAGGCATGCAGGATACAGGGGTGAGAACAGGGGGGGCGTGTCCATGGAGTGCTGGTGGTCGGGGGAGGTGTGGCCAAGGCAAACGATCCAGGGATGAGTCAAACGGGAAATCCAAAATCTAAAACGGCGCAAAAGTCCAAGGCCAGGCGATCCATCTGAGGCAGACAAAACCAGAACTAGGTCAGGACCGGCAGGGGAACGGGAACAGGAACTTAAACCATAAAGGAGCCAAACTCATCCAGGTTCAGGGCTCGCATGATGTGGGAACCAATGCAGAGCCCGGATTAGCTGGGCACTCCAGCTAATGCACCACAAGTGCCGCCTCTTGGACATTTTGGCCAGCTAATCAGGTACTGCAGTACACCACAGATTACTTGCTACGGCATGGGATTTTACCATGCATTTTGAATGGCAGCATCTGTATATTCATGCCAGAAAGTACCACCTATTGTTTCCATAGTGTAGTGGTTATCATGTCTGCCTCACGTGTGAAGAGCCCCCGGTTTGAAACTGGGGGGGAACAAACAAGCTTCTTTATGTCAAGATGGCCAAGTGGTCTAAGGTGCTGTGTTCAGCTTGCAGTCTCTCCTGGAGGAGTGGGTTTAGAATTTAACTTCTGACAAATTTGTTTTTGTGTGGTGGCTCTGTGGCTAAGATCTGCGCCTGTGGCTGGAAGGTTGTCCTTAACCCCAGCTGCTACAGGGGTGCTGTATAAATGGCTGACCCAGCGCTCTGACCCCAAGCTTCTGTCCCTGTCTGTGTGTCTCATGGAAAGCAAGTTGGGGTATGTGAAAAGACACATTCCTAATGCAAGAAATTGTATATGGCCAATAAAGTTTGCAGGATACTTCTTTCATTAAGTGTAAATGGCCAGTATACCAAGGGGCAGAGTACAGGAGATGGTTCAGGTTTTAAGAGGAGCTCAGGTCTGAAGAGAATTGAAAGAAAAATAAAGTATTAAGAGTAATTAAAAGTGTGCTATTAAACACTTATACATTGCTCGTTGCATTTCCATTCTCCTTCTCTCCTCCAGTTCAATACAGAGGAACCATTCAGTTCTATCACTGTTAACTCTCCAGATTACAAGAAGAATCCCACTGTGAACGACATGGCCCACTGTCTTGTCTACTTTGTGGCAGCAGATCAGCTGAGCATTATGGATAATCATGTTAGGCAGTTCATTACAGAAATCAGATCAAAGGTCTCTGACATTGGTAAGAAAATTATCATGTAAGATGCTATGAAATGTAATATTTAAAAATAATATATATCATGTTTAAAATGATACCACTGGTTGAGCTCTTTGTGGACCCATCTGTATATGTTATTGTCTCTACTCACTACTGTTCCCTGTTTCTTTTTTCTTTCATTGACTCTGCACCCTAACAATTCTCTCAGTGTACTCCCCCCTGCTGGGGTCCTTCTCTGTCCCTGCAGTGCAGACACACCCAACGTCACTCTTCTGAAACACAGCCAGGGTTCTTCAGGCTACACTCCTTGCTCTCTGGATTTCACTCTGGTTCACTGTCAGACATGTGCAGCATTCACACCTCCCCTGTCTTCACTTCCATTCAGCATTATTAAACTGCTTGATAAAACACAGATTCACAACAGCATCTAAAACATTGTCAAATAAAATTGTGAAAGAAACTCTAAAATATATAATAAGTTATTTTGAAAGTAAACACAACACAACGCAATCTAAATGGTACAGACAAAACTTTCACTACATCTGAAAAACAAAATTAAAACGTATAAAAGTTTTAAAGATCCCAAATAAAATACATTTTTGTTCCAAGAATTCTGAATGAATAGTATTTCATGACAAGTGTAGCCTTACCTTACATACCCAAAGGATAGTTACTACATCAGGTGTATCTTACTACACCTGATAGACTGATCAGGGAGATATTCTAAAGCTGAATGAGTGAAGTACAAAAATACAGTGTATAAAATCAAATTGCCTGGAGGAAGCACAGAAACAATAATCAATAATAGCTCCACTTTTGCCATTTCCCTGCCTCAGAAATCTTAACTTCTGCATAACGAAGGTTTGATAAAAAAACAAATTTATTTTGTTTTGTTTCTGCAGATATTCCCCAGGCTGTGCTGTTAACTAAGGTGGATAAAGCCTGTCCATTGGTAGGAAAAGATGTCAGGAAGGTGTACAGGAGTAAATACATCAAATCACAGGTGAGTTTAAACTTTGCTATTTAATATTAATGTATTACTGTCTCAAGTTACACTTTAATAAAGAGAATGCAAACCTGACCTTAATATTCAAGAAATACTCCTTCAAGGTTTGTACCTTATTAAAATATTGTAATCAGCTTAAATTACTTTTGCTGATTTGCTTCATAATCAGTCGGCATCTAGGCTCCAGCTGGAAGGAGACAGTAAGTTAGAGTCAGCCTGAGTTGGCTAACGGCCTCTGAGACTCTCAGTGAGGTATAGTAGGCTTGAAGATTATGCAGGAGATTCATTACTGAGGTGGGTCTTGGGTCTGAGACAAGCAGGTTGCAGCCTCTTTGCTTGGCCCAGTAATGTAGAAATGTGTTGTTGAGGAACTGAAGCATCTTCTCACAAAAGAAAGGAGAACAGAGTCTGGAGAGCACAGGCTGTGTCACTAGTCTCCCTGCATACCAAGATCTGCAGACACACAGGCATTCACTGGGACATTTGACATTAATAGACATTAGATTCTTTGATGTTTACAGTATGTCTGCAATGTTTAAAGTACAATTAAATTCCTTGGACTTGTATGTTATATTTAATCAATCATCTGTCTTTCTTTATATTTCAGATAGAGAGGTTTCATCAGATATCGGGCATTCCTGTAAACTGCATTCTTCCCGTGAAGAACTACAGTGAGGAAATCAGCCTGAATGATGACATTGATGTCCTGGCCCTGACAGCACTGCTGCAGATACTCAGATTTGCAAATGGACACTTACTAAACTTGATGCAAATGGAATATAAGAAATAAAGTTGTAAAGTATTATTAACTATGCACTATATTTTAGAAATTTTGCTGATGCATATCTAAATTAACAGCTAAATTAACTCAATTTTGCTTCTTGTTTTTCTGATATTCTCATATATTTATTAGAAATTTGACAAGGGAAAAATGCCTCTGTATAAGAATATGAACAGAAAATAGAATAAAAACCACCTAATGCTAATATGAATTAAATCATTCATGAGGTTCTGCTTTACTCCAAGATATAAAGTAGCCAATACTGTATATCATTTTATCAAGCAGCCCACTGAAGCTGGCCTGGCCAGTACCTGGACCTCAGAAAGCTACATGTAGGTTGCTGCTGGAAGAGGCGTTAATGGGACCAGGAGAGAGCACTGTTCCTGCAGTCAACGTGGGTCCTAATGCCCCAGTAGAGTGATGTGCACAATGTTTTTTACTATCTTGTAGAAAGGCAACATCATTCATACGAGAGGTAAAACTGAGGTCCTGACCAAGTTTCCCCCTGGCCTTTACTCATCATGGCCCCTAATAACCCCCATCTCTGAACTGGCTTCATCACTCTGCTCTCCTCCCCACTGACAGCTGATGTGTGGTGAGCCTACTGGCACCCTCTCACTCTATTAATTACTGCATGCAATGTAAAAGCAATTATGTTATTCACACACTGACCTGGAGGAGGTCAGCATTTGAAGCATCATCCACATGTACCCCTTGAAAACATGAATTAGGATCCCATGCAATTCGAAAAAGAAAGTACCCATTTCTTTACTTTCAAGATCTTTTTATAACATTCCACTTATAATACTTACATCAATGGTGCTCAGGTCTTTACAATTACTTTTTAATTCCAGTGTAAAATGTCTCCTGAGGCTACTTCAAAACTTAAAGTACAGCCCCCCCCCCCCCCAACACACACACAAAGACACATTTGGGAAACTCACAACCATATTACATCAGTTTCTTATTCAAATGCTGTTGTTAATATCCCTTATTTCTATTCTGGCTATCTAAATACAGATTACATGCATAATCCATTCCTGCACTCTCTTCTACAATCTCTGATGTCTCTGCCTGGGGCTGGAGCAGCTCTTACTGTAAACCTTTGCCACCTACCCCTCCCTCTGCCCTGTGAAGAATGGGGCATCTCCTGTTGACAGTGATGACAGTACTATTGACAGAATTTATTTTGAACACTAGAACAGTCTAATAGAAACTAGTTAGGAAATAGAAGACAGCTGCTCATTGAAGATCATAACTGCTGTAACCCTTTCTCATTTGTCTTTTATTATGTGAATCCATTCATCTACAGATGCAGCCATTCAAAATGAGCGGTAAAAACCCGCGGTACAGTAACCTACCCGCAGGGCACCAGAGGGCACCGCGGTAAGTGATTGGCTGGCCAAAATGACCGACAGGGGCACTCGTGGTGCATTGGTTGGTAGTGAAAAGATTTAATCATTTAATGTCTTTACTGTGCACATTTTAATCCGCTTAGTTTTGAATATTTATATGGAATTTTACCACTAAAGGGAAATTTTAGTAGCTGAGCATAAAAAGAAGAGGAGCATAACGCATCTGAAGGTCATAAACGATATTAATTTAGGAACATAAACATTACTGTATGTACATAAACTGTACTGTGTATGGCTGGTCTTGATAGTTTAAAGAAAAAATACACACCAGTCTTCCATTTCTCCCTAAACATTTTAAGCATGAAAGTTTTATGAAACGGTACCCAAATATGTGATTGTTGTATAGAATGAATTTTAATTTTTAAAAATTATTTAACACGAAAATTAAGCTGTTTACATCTTCCGCCTGAGAACAGTCACCCGTTGCTACCCAACGCAGAAACACAGCCACTAACTAGCAAAGAGAGGACATTAGCTAGCCAATATGATAAAGAAATGAATGATTGTTTTGTTTATTTCTTTTGCACATTTATTTGAACATTTCCATCGATCGTACAAGCACTTGGAAACTGTCCAATCCCTAGTTCATCAGGCATTTACCGGTCTGGCGCCGGTCTGTGTCTTCTAGGATATAATGCCAGCGAACTCTTGTTTTTGTGTCCACTATAACTACGCTGGGTAAACGTTCCGAGGTCAAATTCTTCCAGCACGGGGGTACCTTTAAAGCGGAGACGACGGCACCGAAATTTTTTGGCGTGCCTTCTCTTTAAAGCCCTGGCCAAATATGAAGACAGTACGTACAGTTATAATTCAAACGGAATTAAAAACTACACATCACAGTTACCATGGTGGTGCTTGTGATCATTGCGTTTAACCAACGAAACAGGGCGAAAAATCAGTCACATGACTTTGGGGCAGAGTTTCGAAAGCTTAACCTATCAGCAACAAAGCGAAATTTACACGATAGGCTACCTCAAACTGTCAGTTACACGACTGTGTATGTCGCTTAAGCCACTCCTATTTGGCATTTTAGTTATGGAGGCGAGAAGACGCCCCCCCCCCCCCTCTCTGGGTGTCTGATTTGCCGCCATCTTTAACTGTCCGGTGTCCGAATCGGAGTAGCTACGCGTACGAAATAAAGTTAATCCCAACTACAAAACATATATTTTTGTGGTAAGAGGGCGCAAAACATCAGTATTTACTGTTATTAATTACTGTATGATTTATAGTTGAAATCGGAGCCTAGATATAAAGTTAAAATCTCGACAAAGCAATGTAGGAAATACAGAGAAAATAAATCCTTTCTGACATCTAAAATCAGTTTCGATCAAGGTCTCTAAAACGAACAAGAAAAAGAGGATTTTCGGAGGGCAATTACGCTGTGTTTATATAGAATAACTGATTTATGAGCAATCTAATTTCTTGTTCGTTTAAAACAGTGAAAGGTCAGCTGCAAAAGATCGCACCAGAAACAGCACTCTCTCTGCCTGTCATAGACGTTTAGGAAAGGCTGAATGAAGTCATGTCAAGTACAGTAATTCGATGATCAATAATAACAGTTATAGGACAGTATATAAGGAGGATAAGGATTTTGAAGTTGACTCGAAATCTGATAGGTAACCAGTGCAAGGACTTGAAAACAGGTGTAATGCATCCCTGATAGGATTCTTGCTGTCATATTCTGAACATATTGAAGATTGCTCAGTGTGGATTTAATTTCCCCAGTGAACAGGATGTGCATTTATTAATTCTAGAAAAAAAAAGCCTTTCTTGATTTCTCTAGTTCTTAGTTTCTCTAGTTCCCTTTAAAATAAACTATTATTCCACAATGCAGAGTATTACATGGCCAGTATTTACACATGATACTTGTGATTTAAAGAAATTAACACAAGCAGCTTTTGGAGATTTAAGTGTTGGCTGAGTTATTGCAGGATAAAAGACTAGAGATGTTGGTAAGAAGAAGATAATTTGGGGAAAGCTGAGGAATACACTTATAACAAGAACACTTCCTAATGGGGTTAGGCATACTTTTGATGAAGATGATGGAGTTAACAGACTATATGTTTACATAGATACTGAAATAAGGATTGTATTTTAGATTATGTGTAGTTGCTGGCATTGAACTGTGTTGGATGCACATGAATTGAAGGAATGGGCAAACATAGCTGATGCGGATCCACAGAGCCAGCATATTAAGATGTTTATAATTAGAGGCAATTTGTTTAAATAACTAGGTATGGATACTGATGTGCAAGAGAGGTGGAAAGGCTGTTTCCTTAAGCCAGCACTATAAAATATTTTATTCTCAGTGAGATGCTGCCATTTCATAGTGGGTTTCTAACACCGTGTATAGTTCCATCCGCACAGTGCCTTTACTTCCATTTCTAATCTCTTTATCCAGTACAGAGGATTTGGAGCCTATCCCAGTAAGCAACGGACACAAGGCAAAATACACCCTGGACATAGCGCCAGTCCATCACAGGACAGACAGACACAAACACACACTCACCAGGGCCAGTTTTCCCATAAACATATTAACTTACCAGTATGTTTTGGAGTGCAAGAGGGAGTCATATCACACATATGGAGAAAAACCATGTAACCCAGAGAGAACATGTAAACCCCACACACACAGGATGGCAGGAATTGAACCTAGGACCCCAGTGCTGCAAGATACCAATGCTAACCACTTTGCCACCATTATAAATGGATGGATATCTTAGTTATCTTTCTAGTTCACAGGTTTGCATGCATAATTTAATTTTGAAAGCCACTGAGACATCAGGTACTACTGTTGTATTTATGAAAAAGAAACAAAACAAAAAACATACTAACAACTGTGCCATCCTACTCCTTAGTTAATACATTTTATTATTCATAAACAGTTAACATTGTTAGCAAAATATTTTGAATTATATTTAACCCTATTTTTTCTTTAGTTTTGTATTTAACTTATTATATGATAGTCAGACTTAATGTATATTTGAACAATGAAAATATATTTTTACAAGATGCGGGGGAAAGTGCAACAACTTATTACAGTGCTAAATTTAATATTATTGATTGCTAATAGTTTATGCTAACACCTAACTTTCTTAATTAGATGTATTTAAAACAGTGAACTAAGTGTAACATACTATTCAGAAATACAATCGAAAGTAGTTTTGTGGTGTTTGTATAGATGAAACGTTTCTAAAATGTATAATGTAACAAAATTAAAGACGATTAAAATCTGTAATCTTTCCACTTGTAATGTCATTAGACAGAACAACACGTTTCTGGTTTGACTAAGGATGGTATCAAAAAGTAGTCTAAGTGGTGAGAAAGCTGTGCTTAATGATAATTAAGTGACTTAAAAGTAAAAAGAGATGCTTCATATTGCTTGATTAATTTTAAAAACTTAAGTTATAAATGCAGATGCGATTGCTGCCACAAGCGCTCCAGGCAGCAGAATGTTCGTTCTGTACTGCTGAGCTCCGCGCCTCCTCCCTCTCTGTAAAATCCTGGGTTCGGTAAAATGTTTCAGGCATTGATGTGAAGGACAACAGAGCTTTCACTGGCCGATTATCATTATTATCATTATAATCATTATTATTAATAATGATATTAATTTAAGGGTCTAAATATCTAAACATATGTATCTGTATAGCAGGTAGTATCACTGTATTCCACTTTCTTTGTAAACACGGAAAAACAGATTCACAACGCAAAGCTGTATCGCTGTGTAAAACAACCTGGTTTGTAATGAGCTGCTGAGCTAAGAATAGGAATGTTCCTGCTGGCAGAGGGGGTGGAAAGTGCCTGCGGTCATTTAATTAGTATTGCAATTTGCACTGATTCCCTTGCGAAGATATGGACTTAAGAATATTCGTGCCTGGTCAAAAAATGGCATTAAGCACTTAAAATTAATATGGTTAATAATAGTAAACTGTAACATGCTGTAACAAGATCGGCTAAACTGCGAAGAAAATGCTTTCAGAGAAAATGTTTCAGGTGTGAAGAACATAGATCTCCAATGCAATTTCAACCAAACCTGTTCCCACACACCCTGCCCCCACTACCATTAGAATATACACAAAGCACTGAAATCTTTCGAGCTAATGATCAGGTGACCCGAGAGAGAGAGAGAGAAACACCAAGGGGTGCGAAACCAGGGAACTATTTACATGGAAAACGGGCGATCTCCCCAGACTGTCCGCCCGTTTCACTGTTACCTGGATACCTCTTTATTTAGAACTCACTAACACTGATTTTTAGTTTAGAAGGATTCAAGTAGGGTTTTAGATGAAAGGCAGCGACCTTAATCAAGCCCAAATCATAATTGAACCCATTCAGAGCCTACATTACATTTTAGCGTTTCATTCTGAGCAGAAGACCCTCACACCTGAAGAAGGCTTGCGTTTTCTCTCTTCTCTTTTAAGCATGTGTACAATGTGTAATACAATTACAATGTGTAATTACAATGCTGTAATACAATTTGAATAGTATGAGGGGGGGGGGAGGTGTCTTTCGCTGGAAATCTCGCCTGCTTCTACTTTACGAGTATAACCCCCTCTCTGCCAGAGTGCTGGCTGTGATGAATTAAACCGGTTTCACAGGTATTTTCAAAGTAGGAAGTACAGTGTTAACTGGTAGCTGGTTCAAAATGCGATTCAAATCAATATAAATGTTTATTTTGTAACGCATAGGTGACTATTCATTGTTATTAAAAAGACTTAAATTCGATCATGTTGTGATATTTAGAAATATACATTTGTTTGGTGCGAGTGAGGTTTTATTTAATCTCTGACCAAGGGAAACGTTTCATTTTTTCAAAGAAATGTTTGTTAAAAAATAAAGTCATAGTTCCATGGGATTCAATCACAGACCATGTGACATGGGTGTCAGGAAACTAACACACAGCGCCACCGGATTTGATAACGCTATAAAAACGCTATAAAAAAATGTGATTAGGCACAGAACAAGTTTACAGCACAGTACAATAATAAATGCTGACCATGACTTTAGAAGCATAAATTGCCTTACGCTCAATTTAAACACAAGCTGTCTTTAGCCCTCTAAGCTGGTTCATACAGAAATGTAGAGATCCAGGCTCAGAACACACAGCTTCATTAGCGAATACATATGCAGGACAACTCGAGAAGACGTTTTACAGAGGATGGATTTTTAGAAACATCCCATCAGTGACATCACTGAAGTCAACTCCTAGGTACTGTAACTGTCGTGTGGATAGTTTCACAAGAATCAGACAAAGGTTTAAGCATCGCTTGTTCTAGATAAAACTGCAAAAAAAAAAACAACAACCCAAAATGTACTTCTTTGCGGCTCTGTTTGCCCGAATCATATATTCACAACGTGAAATCTAGAAAATAATATTACGTAACCAAAATCCGCAATATGGAAACAGAACCTGTGTAATTGTTGATAGATGATGTACTCGTAACATTTTTACAAGACGAACTACAACATTTAAAAAATGACTTGCATGTACTTGATATCTCTAATCGATCCACGGCGACATTGTTAAAAGCAGAGTCCCAGCACAAAACGAAACTAAAACGCATACCGTTTCGTGCTTCTTATTAGTTGCTCAAAAGTAATTTGACCGTATGAAATGCATAATATAAACCTAGAAACATATACGTGAGCAGTATTTACGCACTGTAGTATCGGTGTTAAGACATACCTCTCAAATACTGTAAATCAAGTTAAAAATATCTCAAGACCGATTCTGGTCATAATGAAACCATGTTTCGTGTATGTTTTCTTTAAAGTACCGAGACCAGCCATATACTGTATGTTTATGTTCCAAAATTAATATCGTTTATGGCCTTCACACGCATTGCAGTATGCTCCTATTCTTTTTATGCTCAGCTACTAAGATTTCCCTTCAGTGGTAAAATTCCATATAAATATTCAATACTTAAACAGGCACAGTTAAGACATTAAATATACATATACATACTGTATACAGTACACTTTGCATACGGTAATATGTTTATGTTCCTAAATCAATCTCTTTTATGAGCATGTGAAAGGCATGGTGAATCGATTCTTAAAAATTACTGTACTTTGCATGATTGGAAACAAATGTGTGATTGCGAAATGCTGTGGTGTTACTTTTACAAAGACGGTCAATGAAAAAAAGAATGTTGACCAGGGCAATACTTTGAGTTTACACTTACAGCTTGTCCAAGGTCATTCATTATTAATACTATTAGTAATATCTTCGTTAAAGACTTTGATGGCCACAGCTCAAACATGAGAGGTTGAGCTTTATTAGCTCCACCTTGCGGAAATTCCGGATACTATTATTTTGCTTGTCGTATTATAGGAGAATTTACGGTAACTCGCGGTATTTACCGGTAGCTTGCGGTAGACTGCGTACAGCGTACCGCAAAATAATGCCGTATCGCCCGCGCAGGGACAGAGTTGAGCCTCTAGAGACTTCAGGTCTGGCAGATTGTGGAGTCATAACCTAAAGACAGTAGGATTTGGTGGCTCAAGATGACAAGTTTAGATCATTGGTGACACTCTTTAAACCAAGAGTCCCAAACAAAAGACGAACATGATTTCAATACCAATACTTGTTATTCTTCCTGATATTCCAGGCTGGCTAGAGGTAACCTGACTGAGCAGCATCACCTACCTGCATTGAAATATGAAACTTAAAGACAAAATAGTCTAATATTGATTTTAACAAGGCACTGAAGAGTTTCTATTTAAAAAGGAGTTACTGTACAGATGCAGCCATTCAAAATGGGTGAGGTATTTCGCGGCATACCCCGGTGGGCGTGTCGCGGTATCACGCGGTATCACGTGGTGTCACGTATCATTTGACGCTCTGCAGGAAACTATCCGGCGTCGCCTTGTAAATCCGCCAGGGGGAGCTTAACCTCTCATTTACAGCATTTGAGCCTTTAATTTTGAACTGTGTATTACAGCATGTTAATCATCAGTCATTAAAATGTTGGTATATTTTATGAAAGCAAGATTGCTCAGTTGGACAAAAGTACACAACCTACCTTTATCAGAAATATTTATGCATCAAAGCCTTTACTGAAGATATTACTAATAGTATTAATAATGGATGACTTTGGACAAGCTGTAAACTCAAAGTATAATTTCTTTAGCACATTTGTACAAGCACTTGGAATCTGTCCAAGCCATACTTTGTCAGGCATTTTGTTTTACTTCAACGGGCATAAAAACTTCCTTGCTTTTAACAGGGCGTTTCATAATTTCTAACTACGAAAATGATTTAAAATGCGACACCTATCATTCAACTAGAGCTTAAAATATCACAAGGATCCTCAAGAGCACAGCAAAGAGTGTATTAAAAGACACTTGTATTTATCAACGCTTTCTTTTCCGTATACCAGATTTTATGGAACCACTTCAGAGGGGTGTCAGCCAGTCAGATTCCAGGAATCGGCACTTTAAAGGAAAAATACACACCGGTATTCCATTTCTCCCTAAACATTGTAAGCTTCGAAGTCTTTAACTAATGTGATACCGGAGTCAACAAGCATACTTTTAGAATTTGATTAAAAGGGAATATAATATGGAATCGTGTATCTAAAGAATTTAATAACGGTATGATTATATCCGTGTACTGCGACAGGGCTGTGTAGGGCTGTTTCGCCTGCCTGTTCATGCGAGCTGTCTTGTAGCCTACTGGTCTAGGTGTGTGACTACCAACTGGCAGGTTGTGTGTTCGAATCTAGCTGGTGCTGGACTCTTCTTTTAGCAAACATTTCTTCGAAAAAATAGGTAAGCGATGGACAATCAATTGACTTTTATATTTCAAAATATCGCAACATGATCGATATTTGCGATATTTTGAACATATCTTCCCTTCTGACAGCGGTTCCTGCTTCTAGTGTGTGTGTGTGCAACAGAGTAAATTTTTATAGAGAAATGGAGGCTGGACAGTATGCGTTACAATATAAACATTTATATTGATTTAAATCATGTTCTGTTTTCAGAATAATTGCAAAGTGCGCTGCTCTGGTGCACCAGCTCTTACACAGTGCCTGTCTGCCGTAAGCGTTACAATATACATACCCAACACTGCTTGTACCCATCTGTCATGCAAATAAAACACCTTGAATTGAATTGAATTGAGGGGAGAGGGGGGGAATACTAAAGCCAATACTGGCTCAATACCCTCGATGGGCTTTGACGTGCTAATGCGTTGGTTTAACAGTCCGGGTGTGGCAGGCTTCCAATGTCAACTCGACTCGATTGGAAGACAATGAACGTATTTTGTGATATTTAGAAATATAAATTTGTTTGGTGCGAGTGAGGTTTTATTTAATCTCTGACCAAAGGAAACGTTTCATTTTTTCAAAGAAATGTTTGTTAAAAAATAAAGTCATAGTTCTATGGGATTCAATCACAGACCATGTGACAGGGGAGTCAGGAAACCAACACACAGCGCCACCGGATTTAATAACGCAATAAAAACGCTATAAAATAATGTGACTAGGCACAGAAAAAGTTTACAGCACAGTACAATAATAAATGCTGACCATGACTTTAGAAGCATAAATTACCTTGCACTCAATTTAAACACAAGCTGTCTTTCTGTATGAACCTCTAAGCTGGTTCATACAGAAAATGTAGAAATGCATTAGCCTGATTATGATTAAAAAACACATAATTAAACACGCGTTTGCGATTTAAATCAGAACATGATTTAAATCAATATAAATGTTTATATTGTAACGCATACTGTCCAGCCTCCATTTCTCTATAAAAATTTACTCTGTTGCACACACACACACTAGAAGCAGGAACCGCTGTCAGAAGGGAAGATATGTTCAAAATATCGCAAATATCGATCATGTTGCGATATTTTGAAATATAAAAGTCAATTGATTGTCCATCGCTTACCTATTTTTTCGAAGAAATGTTTGCTAAAAGAAGAGTCCAGCACCAGCTAGATTCGAACACACAACCTGCCAGTTGGTAGTCACACACCTAGACCAGTAGGCTACAAGACAGCTCGCATGAACAGGCAGGCGAAACAGCCCTACACAGCCCTGTCGCAGTACACGGATATAATCATACCGTTATTAAATTCTTTAGATACACGATTCCATATTATATTCCCTTTTAATCAAATTCTAAAAGTATGCTTGTTGACTCCGGTATCACATTAGTTAAAGACTTCGAAGCTTACAATGTTTAGGGAGAAATGGAATACCGGTGTGTATTTTTCCTTTAAAGTACCAAGACCAGCTATATACTGTATGTTTATGTTCCAAAATTAATATCGTTTATGGCCTTCACACGCGTTACAGTATGCTCCTATTCTTTTTATGCTCAGCTACTAAGATTTCCCTTCAGTGGTAAAATTCAATATCTACAACGGGCACAGTAAAGACGTTTACAGTAAGTCTTTCTACGACAGACCAACGGACCACGAGTGCCCCTGTCGGTCAACCAATCACGCACCGCGGTACCCTGTGTCATCTTACCTGCGGTACGTGTCTGTACCGTTCACTTTGAATGGCTGCATCTGTATTTTTTTCCATGTGTGACAAGTAGAATATTATATTAAGTTCAGGTGGGTAGCTGCGTCAGCATGCGTAGGCTGCAAAGGAACAAGTAATAGGTTTATTCCATGCTGAAAAAAAGAAGAAAGAGAACACAACGTTTCGGCCGTGGAGCCTTCTTCAGGTGTGAGAGAACCTGAAGAAGGCTCCAGGCCAAAACGTTGTGTTCTCTTTCTTCTTTTTTTCAGCATGGAATAAACCTATTACTTGTTGAATATTATATTAAAGCAGCATACACCACCCCAGACCATGCAGTTCTCTTTAAACCTACAGTCACAAACAGAAGAAGAACAGGATGAGGAGTCAAATAACTAATCGGAAGTTTGGTAGTTGAAAATAAAGGCAACAAAAAGTATAATTTTTAATGTTACTATCAATATTTATTAATACATATAAATACATTTATATTTTAGTAGCTTAAAATAAAAAATAAGGTACACAACAGTATTCCACCATTTTCTGAATTATTTTTTTAAAACTCTTTTAACTTTTTAACTAGGGTGTGGAGCCCCATTGCATACAGGGACATTTTGCAATCACCAACCATATTTTCCCCATGAATATGTGGTTCTCTCTAACTGCTTCTGTCTGTTGAAGACCTTGCAAATCAAACAGAACCACATGACTGAAACAACTCTTGTCTAAACTTTGGAACTTGAACTTTTTTCCCAAAGCTCTGAGTTAGAGAGTGAGCCCATACATAAAGACAGAATTCTGTCTGAGATCGAGCCTGCAGCAGCACCATGAGACTAGCAAGCTACATCTGTGCTCCAGTGATCAGGCAGATGCAATACAGTTGGACTTTCATTGACACACCTGAAATATCTAATTTTTCAGCAGTAGCCACTACACTGGATGCAAACTGGGTTTCTCCAGTTCAACACTAACCTGGCTGTCAGAGCAGGACTACAGCTAGATCCTTCTGTTCTCTCTCCCGAATACCTCGAGCTGCATAAGGACTGGAGTGGCATCAAGCCAGCAGAGCATGGATGGGATCATCAGCTGTTCCTTTGTCTTTCTATGTGGGAGTAATGATTCCACTGTCATACAATTAGATATTCAACGCCTGGAGAATTCAGTTGCTGTCCTGATACATGCTGATATCAATTTAATTAAAGTAGCAGTTACTTAGGAGTATCTGAATTTGAGCATGTTAGTGAGACAGTCTAACAAGTTGGTGTAACCAATATTATATTAAACGCACAATCCTAGTTTTTGTATCTCTTCTCGATATCTACCATAGCTTGATAACCCTCACATAAAGAACAGTTGTTCCTATATGGGCACATTCACATATTGACTCTGAATGCTGTTATGAGCACATTGATGCATCGATACATGCACTCAGTGTATTGTGAACCAGTGTCTGCAGACTCCTTGTTATTCTGTGGATTTTTTCCAAAACAAGCTAGGTAAATTTGCACAATTTACTATTGCAACTAAAATTGTACCAGTAAATCCATATAAACCTCTGCATCATTTGGTACCACATGCAAGGATTTACACTGAAGTAGGCATCAGACAGAATAATTGGTAAAATAAGTGTGACTTGACAAAGCTTCAATGGATTCTGCACACAGTATATATTTCTGTGTGTGAGATAAACACCATCAGCTACATCCTGCTCTTTAAATCTATGATGCAGTGTGTGCTCATCATTTGAGTTTAGAAACGATACTGTGGGAGGTAATTTTCATAGAATTGTAGTAAGCCGTGACCAATGTTAATAGTCTCAAAAGAGTCTTTTGTTTTCACCGAGTAATAGCAATGGTTGCCAGACAATCTGAAATCAAGTTATTTATAATTAACATCGCTTAGAGGACAATCCTTTTTAATGGGACAGTATTGAAAAGTCTGATTTGTTTGTTTGTATATTGTCTTGATGCACTGTTTGCACTTTGTTTTGTTTTTTACACTTGTTTTACAGTCGAGAGACTTTCTGTAAGTAAGAATTCCATTGTACCAGTACCGGTTACATATGGCAATAAAGTTCAAGTTCAAGTTCAAGTTTAGTCAGATTGGTAAAAAACACCAAGCAGAAATCCTAGCCGAGGCAACTTCAGAGCCTAATAATGTGGATTGTAGGGTGCTCAGTAAGTCCAGATCTCCCCGTAAGTCTCTCCGCGACTATATTCTCTAAGGTGGGATCTCTGAGCAGGCCAGAAAGGTTCCCGATACAGTTCCTCAAACAAGACACTCAGATGTATTGATCCAGGTTCTGACACTCCAAACCCTCTTGAGCTCAGGTTCCATTTTGTGGAGAAGATAGTAAAATTAAACTCCACTCGCTTCGATAGCCAACAAAAGTCTTGGATAGGTTTGATCAGATAAGTTATATTATAGATGATACAAATGCTCACTTATCTTATCTTATCTTACTGTAGGCCACTGTATGTACGGCTACAGAGCTGTGTGTCCGAACAGGTTGTTAGCAGTACTGGGGCTCCACAGGGGACTGTCCTTGCTCCATTCCTGTTCACCTTTTACACCTCTGACTTCAGGTACAACCCTGAGACATGTCATCTGCAGAAGTTTTCGGATGACTCTGCAATTGTGGGGTGTATAAGAGAGGGGAGGGAGGAGGAATATAGGAGCTTGATTACCAACTTTGTGGAGTGGTGTCATCTTAACCATCTCCAGCTTAACACCAGCAAGACCAAAGAAATGATCTTGGACGTCCGAAGGAATAAGTCTCCACTGAACCCTGTTTCCATCCAGGGTGAGGACATAGAGGGGGTACAGTCCTACAAGTACTTAGGGGTTCACCTGGATGATAAGCTGGAGTGGTCCAGTAACACTGACGCCCTGTACAAGAAAGGTCAGAGCCAACTTTTTTTCTTAGGAGGCTTAGGTCCTTTGGTATGTGTGGAACACTGCTACACATTTTTTATGAATCAGTGGTGGCGGCAGCCATTTTCTACGCTGTTGTGTGCTGGGGCAGCAGCATCATGACAAAAGATGCAAATAGGCTCAATGAACTCATCAAGAAGGCTGGCTCTGTGTTGGGGATGAGCCTTGACCCCCTGGAGGTGGTGGCTGAGAGGAGAATGCTGACCAAGCTCACAACCATCATGAACAACGCCTCTCATCCGCTTCATGGGACTGTTATTGGGCTGCGGAGCACTTTTAGCAGCAGACTGCTCCAGCTACGGTGTTCAAGGGAATGCTTCCACAGGTCTTTCATCCCGGCGGCTGTCAGGGTGTATAACGCTGCCCTAGGACTAGGCTAGGACCATTAGCCCTTCATTTGCTCATCTATGGACAGCATGTTTGCTCCATTGTACTCTTTGGACAATCAGTCTGTATAAATTTATGCATATTTTGCACATAATTTTATTGTTTCTACAGTGACTATGGTCATCACATTTTGCACACACCTATGTATTTATTATTTAGGTATTTTATATTTATTTTGTTGTCTTTTGTTTTTATAACTATTCTGATGTCTGTTTTTGCTTGTCTTGGGCTGGACTGCTGTAACACATCAATTTTCCTACGGGATTAATAAAGTCTTATCTATCTATCTTATCTGTAATACTGTATATCTGCACTATATTTAGATCAATGTAATTAAAATTGTTAATATTGCAATTTGACCTTGTATATCATTTAATATATTTTTTGATGATCACTTACAAAACAGTGGTGTAAATAACACAAGAAGAGCAATGAGAGTGACCTCCCATTCTTCCAGCAGGGGGAAAAATGGGAAAATTGGGATATGGGAATGTGCACGCCTAAACTCCACTATTGCATGAAACCCGAGATAGGAGAATAATGCTGGATCATAGGTGCAGGCAGTACAAATGCAGTCAACAATCTTAGACTGAGCATTTGAAACTTTTAGTGCCAACGTTCTCTCAATATCCAATAAATATTTGGCATTGAAAAAAGGAAAAAGGGCATTAGAGTCAAGACATTAGAACACCCACAGAACACATACAATGATTAATATGCCACAGATCCAGCTGTGATCATAAGACAGAGCATTCCGCAAAAAGGCCATTGCTTTAATTCAAGGTACAAAGAAACTGACAGACTAGGAAAAGGGTGTAGGAATTGACTATTAGGAGTCTTCTAACAGTGTTTCTTAAAGGAGAGAGGGGGATTCAGAGGATATTCAAACACATTTTCATTTGGTTTCATAACATCAATAATCTTAAATCTTTGCTGTTTTTTGTCTTTATATTCCCACTTTAAAGTGTAAAGGAAAATAGCACGAATTGTCAATAAAATGACCTCTAGGCCACTGTAACAGATCCCCCTTGACGGTAACATTGCATGAGGGGAATCTGCCACATTTACCCCAAATTTAACCAAATTAATCATGATTTACCATGTGTTCAGAGTAGTGGTGGGAAGTACCTCATCCCAGTTGATTCTGTTTGCCTGATCCCACTCCACACTGTCCTTTATCCAGCAAGCCAACGTGGAAATGACTGAGGTCACTGCTCCAGCTTCCCCTACTCTCGGTATCCTGAACCTTTAATGTCTCCGCGTCTCCCTACTCCTAGACTGCTCACTCCTAACCTGGGAGTTTAACCTTCTTCCACTACGTTCCTGTCTCACCATGAACCAGAGCTTTCCTTGAAGCTCCCAGATTTAACACAGACACCTCACTATAAGTGTTTCAATTTTGTGATAAACCTATACGCCCGGCTCTAAGAATGGGAGGGCTGACACACTTTCCCAGCTCCATGACCCTCTGGACCTGGACTACATACTGGAACCTATCATCTCGCCCAACCGAGTTGTTGCACTGATTCGCTGCTCCATCGAAGACCAAGTCAGACGTGCCCTGGATAGAATAACGGTCCCTCTCCGTTGTCCCTCAGACAAACTCTTTGTTGTGGAAAATTTGCATTCGGCAGTGTTGTAGTGGGGTCATGACTCCCGGTTCGCAGGTCACCCTGGTATCAGACGCACTATGGACCTCCTGACCAGGGACTTCTGGTGGCCTTCCATGAGAGCTGATGTTGCCAATTATATTTGGGCATGTCCGATCTGCGCCAGAACCAAGACCCCACGTGTCAGGAAAACTGGTCTCCTTCACCCCCTTCTGGTCCCCTACCGCCCTTGGTCCCATATTGCGGTGGACTTCATCGCTGATCTCCCAACAGTCAAGGCAATACAGTAATCATAGTGCTCTCTGATCCCTTTTCCAAATCTGCCCGTTTTGTTCCCCTCCCAGAATTACCCACAGGCCAGGAAATGGTGACGCTGTTTGTTCAGCATGTCTTTCATATATATGGTTTGCCCAGGGATGTGGTCTCTGACAGGGGCTCCCCATTTGTCTCTGCCTTTTGGAAAGCCTTTTGTCAAGCTCTGGGGACCCATGTATCTTTAACCTTTGGATATCGCTCTGAGGCCAATGGGCAGGTTGAAAGAACTAACCAAAGCCTCCTTTCCTTTCTCAGAGCCTTCACCTCCACTTCACAGGATGATTAGTCGTCGCTGCTTCCCTGGGCAGAGTATGCCCACAACTCACTCACATCCTCCTCTACAGGACTTTCTCCCTTCCTCTGTTCTTTAGGATATCAACCCTCTCTCATTCCCAAAACCCCTCCGGTTATGGATGTCCCTTCGGTGCAACAATTTATTTCCAAGCTGTGGAGAACCTGGAAAGTGGCTAGGACAGCTCTCAACAAGTCGACCCAGCACCAGGCCACTTTTGCTAACCAGCATCGCAGGCCAGCCCCTCGTTTTTGGAAAGGACAGTTTGTCTGGTTAGCCACTAAGAACCTACCTCTACACCTGTCCTCCAAGAAGCTAGGTCCGAGATACATCGGTCCCTTCCGGATCCTTTCCCGGATCACCCCAGTCACCTATCGTCTCGCGCTTCCCCCCACATTCAGAATCCACCCGTCCTTCCACGTCTCTATCCTGAAACCGTTCCACTGCTCTCCCCTCGCGGCTCCCCAACCTCGCCCACCACCCCTGCTTATTATTCAGGGGCGCCTGGCGTATACAGTCCACAAGATCCTCGACTACAGATGGTACCATGGTACCCTCCAGTATCTTGTGGACTGGGAGAGTTATGGCCCCAAAGAGAGATCTTGGGTTCTGGAGAGGGATATTTTGGACCCGGCGCTCATCAACGTCTTTCACAGTGACTTTCCCCAGCGGCCGTCTTGCGCGTCGGGAGCCACCCGTGGGTGAGGGGGGGGTACTGTCACGACCACCAACCTGCCCAGATCAGCCCACAAGAGAGCTTACCAATGCCAGCAGCGGGGTGATAATTACAAGCGCCGCCGCACGTGTTAACTCATCACCACACGCACTACCGTGCGGCAGGCAACAGTATTTAAGCCATTCAAACCCACTTCTTGCCGCTCGGTATTGAGGTCTACTCTTAGAGAGCTCTGCGTAACGTTTATTTTCTAAATTTTACCCTGAGATCTTGATATGAGTCGGGTTATTAAAGACCCCATGACACTGTTGAGGAGAGTTGGAATGTGAACTCCGGTGTCCTTGATTCATTCTTAATTTCCTCATCTGATCTGCTGCGTACTGGGGGTTTAATCATAAAGTGTCGTGGACAGATATTGTCCTTCCATGTTGAATGAACTGGTTTCATAAACTTTACAATTAAAAATGGGAAATACTGAGCTAGAGGTACCTGTTTATGAAAAAATGACTATGTTGACACTTCATCTATATCTTCTGGACTTATGCAACACATTCTTTGGGTCTTTGGTGATGACCTATTGAAGATGCCATTCCTTCAGTTACCTGTGTCTTTACACACACAACACCATCACATCAGACTGTCACATACTCACTTCCAAAAGAAACATCATATTTCCTTGACATATCACATATTACTAAAACAGTGTGATCGTTTTAACATCTAAATTAAAATTGTTACCCACTCTGCATCATTTTTGTGTGTTCAGTGCTTCTTTGTCTGTTCATTGTAATGATTTGATGATTTGAAATTACAGGAAAAATTAGAAACAAATACCAAATTGTAAGAGTGCTTTTATGGCTACTAGTGATACTGGACAATGTAAAAGCAATAATGGCAAACTGTTGTTTACAATGTATACAATACAAAATGTGATTCTTTGTGAATGACACTTCCTTCAAACCATCAAAAATTAAAGCAAATAGCAAAAAGTAGCCAAACTGTAGAATTGCACCTGATTCCCAGCTCAGACTTTTTCTAACTCTCTGTGACAGGATTTGCATACAGGAAGGAGGTTTGCATACCTGTGCTGCCTCACTGCTCCAAACACTTTAAGACTCACAGTGTGGATCAGTCACTGTTCAGCCAGTGACTGCAACAGATGAGCTGAAAACTGTTGGGTTGATTAGGAAATCAGTCATATCAGTAATACATATTATAGTACAACTGCAACATAAACCTGAACAATTTCATTTTAATTATGAACTATATTGCAGAAATGTTCCCTAAAGACATGTGTCATCAGTAACAACGTGGCAGGATGCTATTAACCCAACATTGTTATAAAATTATTGTTTGGTAAATTGTTGGATCTCTTTTAACTGGAATGTAGTATTATTTTGTATTGGATACATGCATGCTATTGAAGACTTTTTTCTCTTCTTTGTATCTCTGTTAATTCATGCCAACCAAAAACCCAAAGGTTGGTAGGCTATAAAGTTGACACTGAATTTCACTTTGTGTTCTTTGCTCTTCTTTAATGATCTTAAAATCACCAGTGTCTTACCCTGGCTGTTGACTTTTCAGATCTGTGTCAAATTTTCCTGGAAAGGACATGGAAAATTCACTAAATAATAATAATAATAATAATAATAATAATAATAATAATAATAATAATAAGAAGAAGAAGAAGAAGAAGAAGAAGAAGAAGAAGAAGAAGAAGAAGAATTCCTTACACTTATATAGCACTTTTCTGGACACTCCACTCAACATGTTTTGCAAATTGTGTGGTTCACAGCCTGTGAAGATTTAAGAAACAAAGAAAGGGAAACAAGAGGAAGCCATTGGGCACATCAAGGTTGTTTGGTCACTACTATCTCATTGATCTGAGAATCTCATGTGGCTGTTACTTGAAAGAAGCCAGAGTATTGTACCAACATGGCTGGGAACCTTGTTCCAGACTTACACAGCGTCTTGAGTAAAGAAAAGCAAAGGACAACAACATCTTTTTTTTCTTAAGGAAGCTCAAGCATTTAAGGTTGTTGAGTATTGGTCCGTCATTGAATCTGTTCTAACTTTCACCCTGATCTGCTGGTTTGGTAACCTGAATCTGAGGAGCAAGAACAAACTAAACTGGGCAGTCTTGTGAAAATATGTCAGAAGGTCATTGGTGTTAATCTTCCAGCCCTCTCCTCCATCTATCATTCACATGTTCTGTGTAAAGCAAAATCCATCTGTGACAATCCTTCACACCCCTTGTTTAATAATTTCCAGTTACTCCCATCAGAATGCAAATACCAACTCCCCAACTCCAAAAGCAACAGATTTAAGTTCTCAATCATACCTGTAGCCATATCATCACTTAACACTTGACTTCTATACAAATATGTATGTATATTGTTGTTCTTGTCATGTTTTTTTTCTGTCCGTCTGTATAAAGCTGCTGTAAAACAAACTAATAAAGTCTTAGTCTTTCAGCACTCCAGCAGCATGCTGGGATTGTTTGTAAATTCTGGTTCACCAGGTCCACTGACAGCAGGAACCTGGTTTTCCTTGGAGGTCCCCCACTGTGGTTCTGATCTGGCCCAGCTGTGCTCAACTGAGATCTAATGAGACCAGGTTACAAGGTGGCAGTGATTTTGTTTGTGACCGATATGAATAAACACCACATTTACGTACTGATTTAGGGTGGACTGTTGTTCAAGATATATTAATTGGCAAGCAAGGTGATATTTTGTTCTGTCAGAGTTAGTATAAAAATACTTATCAAGTACTTTAATCTATACAGAATGACCTTTCATGAAAACGTCTGAAACACGACAGAATTAAAAAAGATTAAATATTCATTTGATCCTCGTAATTGTCAAATTGAAGTCATAACATCAATATTTTCTGTATTTCCAAGTTGCTACTTCATCAATTTGTCATTCTAATAGATCCAGTACAGCTTTTAGAAACTAAACCTTATATTTTAACTGTAGCTTCTGAGTTCCGCTTTCAAAAATATAATTGATTGGATTGCTACTTGACAATAAAAGTCCCAGGATATAAATAGTCATTGTAGTGGCAAGGGTTATTAAAAATACAGGAATTAAGTTTTCTGCTCCCTTGCCAGTCCCCCTCTCCCTCATCTCAGTGGTGCTGGATACAGAGAGGCCATTCCATTTGGTTCACATTTAGGGTGTTTTTCTAGCTGATAGAGTTTCCTGATAAGGAACAGTTCCCAAGGAGATTCACCAACCACCCTAATAAATGGTCATCTCTGGTGCCTTACTGTCTGGGAGATTCCTTGGGAGAGTCTCATCCCAGGTTGTTTACAACCCTAATGTCAGAGAGCATAGTTACTCATCCTCCACCTCGATCAGCCAATCAGGAACTGGTAGGGCAGGGTAACCCCATGTGGGTCTCGAATGCCCGTGGAACATTCAACCAATGAATGACCATAGTTCCTCCAGATAAAACAGGCAGCACAGGGCCCAGAAGGTGCTCCTCCAGGACATTCTCAGACTCATCTTGGACAATCACGTAACGGCCAGTGTGTCCGAGTGCCAAGACTTTACTTTACGCCCGAGGTTAGCCCAGCAGCAAGCCTCGTGAACCCACTGCGAATGATCACCTGATCAACGAGTGAACTACGGTCGGGAAACTGTGGACAGCTGAATCTCAGGATTCAGGACTAGAGCTACATCGGGAACGAACCAGTCTTCTTCCCATCTAAAGAGTATGACTTGCCTGGACGTGCACTGGTCACTTTCCATGTGCACAAACTCTGCTAGTAAGCCAGGACTAACTAGCCAGTCTTCAGAGAGCCCGCTGAGAGTACGTCGCAACAGGAATCTCTCCCTCCTTCTCCCACAAATCCAGCCGAACCAGCACTGCCTAATGTGTGCCCTGATTTAGGAATGGTTGGCTTTCTGATAAGGAACGGCTCCTAGAGTGGGGATGCAGCCCAACTATCATGATCAATGATCGTTCCTGGTGCTGATCTGTCTGTGAGATTCTTGGGAACATCTGGCTTACAGTCTTAGTGTCACGAACAGTTCTTTCCGGGCCCTATGCGGACGACGCAGTCCGACGGAATGGGGGAACACTGGGGAAACGTCATGCAGGAATACGGGGCAGAAGACAGGGGGGCGTGTCCATGCAGTGCTAGTGTCCGGGGGGAGTGAATCCAGGGCGAACAATCCAAGGGTAAATCCAGATGAGGAATCCAAGACGAGAGGTTTAGTCCAAGACCAGGGGATCCATCCGTAGTTAAAACCAGAACCGGGTCGGGACCGGCGGGACAGGGAATCAGGACCAGGAAACTAAAACCATAACGGAGCCAGACGCAGCAGGACCCCGGGCTCTCACGACACGGAAATCAATGAGAAGCGAGGAGTGAGGTCAGCGTCTGGCTTTTAAAGGGGAACGGGAATAGGGAACAGGTGCAGACAATGGGAAGGAACGAGGAAGGGCTGGAGCTCCCTTAAGAGGAGGGGTTAGCGACCGTGACACTTAGATCCAGAGGTCAGTTACGTTTTAGGGGAAAGTGTCTCTTCCCTCTTCCTTGACTGGCTGGAACATCCGGTTTCTTGTGATTTACTCACACCTGCTGCCTCAGACAAACTTGAAGATCATTCCTTGCAGTGTTTGTCTGGCAGGCAGTGGGTACACCATCGCCAGGTAAACCAAAGCCGGCAGGATGTCTGCTTTAAACACTATCACTTTCCCTGTAAGGCGTCAGCGAATGCATTTTCCACAGACCTAGCTATGCTTTCACCTTGATGATCCCCTATTAGTCCAGTTCATGGTCTCGTTGTCCTGGCTCTGGAACAAATCCCCCAATATCTTGAGGGGCTCTGTGCAGAGATAAGACCTTCCAATGCCATTGTCCTGTCCTTCCAGGGTCCGAAGAATTTCTGTTTGCTCTTCCGGCGGTTGAGCTTCGACCCCAAGACTCTGGAGTATTGCTCCATGATCTGCAGGGCCCCCCTCAACCCCCTGTCTGAGCCCAGGAACAGCGTTGTGTCGTCTGCGTACTAGGATATCTTCAGGGTTTCCCCTGCACGTCCCGGAATTGCCAGGTAATCAAAGACAGGGTCCTGTCTCACTGCATCTGCTATTGCTCTGTGAAGAGAAAATAGAGAAGAAGTTAAAGAGGCCACCCTTGTCTTACCCGGACACCTGGGGAATTAAATGCCCCAGTTGTTCGTTTATTTTGATTCTGCTGCTCAGTTCAGAGTACAGTATCTTTACCTAGTGCCTGAAACTCTCTCCAAAACTGAAGCATTCCAGCACTCTGAAAACATAGCTGTGGTTTACTCTGTCAATGCCTTTCTCCTGTACCAGGCTCACCACCATCAAGGGCACGTTCCGGTTCTTAGCCCAGGCGATGGTGCCTCTGATGAGCTGGAGGTTCCAGCTGATGGATTGTCCCTCCACCCCACACATCTGGTCACTGTTGATGATGTGGGGCAGGGTGGTCCTCAGTCTGCTGGACAGAAGCTTGGACAGGATCCTGATGTCCATGCAGAGCATGGTAATAGGTCTCCAGTTCCTGAGGTCTGCAGCACCCCGTCCCCCACCTTTGAAGAGCAGGGAGCTGATACCTTTCCTCATGGTGTCTCCCAGTTTCCCCTGATGGAACATCTCTTGTTTCACCTCCAGCAGATCTGCCACCAGGATATCAAATAAACAGCTGTAGAAGTCCTATTTCACCTCCTTCAGCATTCTGCTCCTTCAAAAATGCAGCACCTGCTTCCACCTCTATCTGCATTTCTGAAAAAGCTCTCTGTAGAATGCAGTCACCACTTCTACTTTAACGCCCTCATCCAGCACTTCTTCTCCATCTCCCCCTGTCTCAGGCTGTGGATGACCCTCTTCTTCAGGGCTCTCCAGACCTGATTAAAGAAATAAGAGGAACATGTTTCATGATTTTCATAATGTTCCTTTTGTGCCTTGAACAGAAAAGCCTTGGCTTTCTCAGTGTACAGGTTGCTGATCCTCTCCCTCAGGTCCCTAGCTCTGTCAGAATTGAAGGCTACACCCCTGTTTGCTGAGCTGTACTTCTCTTCCAGCTGTTTCTGGAGCTGTGCTGCTTCCTTCCTCTCCCTGGTCGCCTTCCATCTGCAGTAGGTCTTTGTCGGGGTTTGGGTTCTCTCCTTCACTGCTTCCCACCGTTCCACTACTGAGCTGTAGCCGCACTTCATATAGGCCCAGCTCTTGTAGTGTTCCCTGAATCATGCCTTGAAGCAATCTTCCTCAAGTATCTCCCAGTTTAACTTCCAGTACTCACAACTGAATGCCGGCAGGTTGGTGTTAGCCACCACTATCATGCAGTTGTCGTCGGAATACCACACCGGGAACACCACCGTGGATTCCAGGGAGCAGATCTTGTGCACAAAGATGTAATCCAGGCAACTGCACACTCCCCAAGAGTTTCTCCAAGGCATTCCCATGTCGCTGGGGCAACACCATCTGAAGCCATCCAAAAGGGAGAATTGCTTGAGTAGAGACTCCAGCTATGCCAGACTGGCGTCGTTGCCCTTTTCCCGGTTGACGTTAAAATCTCGGCCAAGCACCATCAGCTTGTCACTTTCATCCCTCAGGTGGACTTCCCGTAAGAAACATACCGAGAATGGCATGGAGGCCAAGTGGTGAAAGACTGCCTGTCTTTTCACTCGGTCTGCTAGCCTCCTGACATCGCCGGTAAGAAAGGTAAACATCGGTGTCATAATGGATCGAGTAAATGTTTAACTCTCTTCTTTTTGTACTTACCCTAATCCAAAGCACTGTCATGTCTAAATATAACTCCTATCATTTGGAGCCTGTGGGGAGTACACCAGGCTCTCTCCAGGTCTTGCTATTGTAGTTGAATACGCTGGCTATGTCAAGGGTGATCTCACAGTGGTCCATGTCAGTGGCAAGGATGCTCTCTGTCACCGTCTTGAGAAGGCTGTTCTCTTCTTTTCCCATCTGAGGCCTTTGCTTCCTCTGGCTGTCCCTAGGCCTCAGAGGAAGGTGCTGTTTCCAGGAGTACCTGAAAATAATTTTCCTTGATGACCTTCTTCTTTTGGCCCTCTGACACACAATAGAAACTGAGTAAGAGCTCAATAAGCTGCATGCCTGTATGAGGTGGACCCAGTTACAGAAAGCAAACCCTGGATTGGGGTGGAACTGTATCATCAATCTCTATTGTCAGGCAAACACATCTCTAAAATAGGAAACAATGGATAATATACTGCACTGACTTACAATGATGTGAAAATGAAAATACATCCTTTTAAGATTCTGTTGTTTTACATATTGTGACACAGCATAGACAATTACTTTTCTCAGTGCAATGCCACTGGACACCACTAGAGGGCGAAAACACCAGCAATTACAGCCCTTTAGCATTTGTCTAAAATGCATTTTCTCAAATCAGCACCACCAGTACCGGTAGCTGACAGTCACACTGCTGTCTAAGATATTCATTGCAGAATCATGCCAACAGCTCCATGGCTCAGGTGCAATCTTTTCCTTATTCTCTATTAGAGAACTTATTTTCACTTGCTCGTAAATGAGATATTCTATACTAAACTGGTGGTATACATTCTCCGAAAGGCCATGATTTGTCACACTATGAAGGCATATCTTACTTTCACCAGCTCCTCACCAAGTCCTCACAGTAGACACCTGTTCTCTGTTATTGTCTCTCTCAGTGTGTCTCCTGTCCTGTTATGTGTGTTTATTACTGAATGATTCTCTGTTATCCCCCCTCTCTCTCACTGTGTCTCCTTTCCTGTTCTGTGAATTTATTACTTGTCTCCCTTGTGTGTCTGGTTTTGTACGTTTGCTCGTGTTGTTCTGTTCATTACATTTGGTAAACTTTAAAGGGCACAAACGTACCTGCAATTGAAGTGCCTGGAATATGCGTTCCTGGAAGGGACTATCATGAAAGAAAGCAAATAGATTAGTAATGAAGAAGATCATGCCAAGAAAATGAGTCCTGTATTTATATTAAAGAACGCCATTGTCACTTAAATCAGAAGCTTAGTGTTTATTGTGGAACAAAACCTTATCTATTTTTCTCTATCACTGCATTTCCTGTCCAGGTGTGTGTGTTTATTACTGAGAAAGCCACCAGCTGTTAAGTTATCTAGAGTAGGCTTGAAGAGTAGGCTTTTTGGAGTAAAAAATAAATAAAAATAATAACAAACACTGGAAAAGCCAGTGGAAGAATACTGGTATAGCTCACAGGATGCTCTGGTAGACTGAGGGTTAGCACTGTGACAGGACTGTCGTACAGATGGGCAGTGAAATACAGGATATTAAATTAACGAGCGATTAGCTCACCATCATCATCACTGCTGGATAAATGACAACTGTCTGACATCTTTTCCTCTTCTTTTTCACAACACTTCCTGTCTTTCTTCTTGGTGTCCCCTTGATGATCTGAGTCTGCTTTTAAAAAGAACAATATTACCAGTTTAGAAATCTGATAAAGGAAATAATAAAACAAAGAAGACAATCACAGGCCACTCTGGCATGTTAGCTGTGTTGTAAAAGTTAAAAATACAGGGCTCACTGGTGCTGAGATATGACACATCTGAGGCCTGGGAGACACTGGCTGACACTGAGGCCTTCTAACTGATTGTGAGAGAATTCTCCAAAGATTGTTTAAAGATTTCTGCAACTCATCAACTTGAATAGCTCAGCATATCTCTGTATTGCTTAATGTGAAGATCAGGACAGCACTTGAACCATGTGCACACAGAGGAATACCTGGGTAACCATTATTGCTTTGGAGACTGAGTGATCTGGGTCAATTGCAATGAACATCCTGAGTTAGCATGGTGCTGCATACATGAGTGGAGTACTTGCTAGCACAATACTGTCTCGGGATTATCTCCAGCAGCCTGCTCAGTTGTGATGTTGAACCCATGGAATAAATGAGATCCCATTCTTAGTACAGTACTGAGGATTAAGCCATTGTTTTGCCAAGCACAAGCTGTAAAGGGCTCAGATTCTGAATGCTTAAATCACTTGTACTAGTAAGCTAACATGTGGGGTAACATTAATATATATATACTTAAAGGCTAATATAAGTGACTATTGAAGTATCTTTAAGTATCTGGATACAATGGGAAACGCTTGGCTTGTGTCAACATTACCAGGTCTCGGAGCTTCAAAGCAAGAAGATATTTTCAGAGATATGGAGATGTGAGATTCAGTCATCAAAGCAATTGTGTAGTTTACTGTAGGAAACCTTAATTGAGTTCTTGGTAAATCACTCATAGTGTCACCAACAATCCAGTAACACTGCTTATAAAACAAATAGGTGCAGAGAAAGGGAGAGAGAAAAAAGACACAGAGCAGGACAGGAGAAGAAGACTTAATAATAATAATAATAATAATTGCTTACACTTATATAGCGCTTTTCTGGACACTCCACTCAAAGCGCTTTACAGGTAATGGGGACTCCCCTCCACCACCACCAATGTGCAGCATCCACCTGGATGATGCGACGGCAGCCATAGTGCGCCAGAACGCTCACCACACATCAACTACCAGTGGGGAGGAGAGCAGAGTAATGTAGCCAATTCATAGAGGGGGATTATTAGGAGGCCATGATTAGTAAGGGCCATGAGAGTTCCTTCTCCAGATTAGCTGGAATGACTGGAAGGGGTGTTAGTTGGACCATTAGGGGGTGCTTACCATCTGCTTTGTGTCCTAATGCCCCAGTGTAGTGACAGGGAAAGTATACTGTAAAAACGTGCTGTCTCATGATTCACGTGGGGCTACACACTGGTGGTAGAAGGGAGTCCTCATTAACTGTAAAGCGCATTGAGTGTCCAGAAAAGCTTAATGTAAGTGTATGAGATTTGAGAACATGTCTCTGGGTCCACAACACCCACCACTCTACTAAGATGTCTTGCGTGGACCTGAAAATAACAAAATCTCAAGTGCCACATGGGGCTTTTATCCGAGCACCAAAGTAGAACTGACACATGCATCAAAATATCTTGCAATCTCTTATCAGTTGAGCTCAAATGTCCTACTTTTTCTGAGAATGTACATCCTTTCCCACTATTTGACATGTGTGAGTACATGCAGGGCGTGCAGTCTACAGCCCTAACTACAGAGATAATAGCCCAAAGAAATCACAGAGAGGCAGGCAAGAGGCATTAGTGTTAGTGGAGGAGTGAGACATCACCAGACAAGATGGCAGCTACAGAGATTCTTTTGAAGAGTAAACACACCAATGATTCTGAGAAATGACAACACTCCTCACACTGTGAGAGGTGTGTAGACGTGCAGGAACACAGGTCTGCAGGCCAAAGTACAGAAGAAATAGCCCACAGAAACCACAGAGAGAAGAGCTGCATGATGTGCTTCCCTTTCTCTGAGAATGAAAGCGAAATAGGAGTGGTGTGTGACAGTTACTAGCCTACTGTCTCACATTTAGTACTTTGAAGTTTACAATTGTATTAAAAACCCTACACTTGTCTAGTTTTAAATGTAATCCTCCAGGTGCCCTCTCAGTTTCGAATTAATCTAAATCTTTTTGGGTTTAATTTGCTGCCTGTCGACAACTTGCTAATTTTTCTATGAACTGGCATTAATTTGCTAACTGTACCAGAGTCTATGTCAGGAAGATGACTCCTGCCTTATGTTTCAGACAGAATTCACAATACAGCATTTAACTCCTGCCAAACTTTAAATATCCTCAGCATTTAGAAATACACTATCAGTTATACTTCAGCTGCTCTCTCTTAGCTTACCTCCCTGCATCTACAAGATTCAGTTCTCCAGCTCATGCTCAGGGCCATGAGGCACCAATAGAGATGGACAGTCCTTTTCCTGTATGACATCTTCTCTACAGCTGATAGTCTTACTGTACTGTCTCTACCAGTTCTCGTTGTCAGCAGGGCTGGTTTGGGGTCAACAGATTGCACTTCTCATCATTGTTTTTATTAAAATTATGCCTTTAGATATAAATATCGCTGTTATTAGGTTCAACAAGAAAGCATTGTGGATCTTTGTCTTTTACGGTGTAATTAACAGGACTGACAGCAATACTAAAACTCTGCTCTATACTGAAGGACATGAAGAAGTCAATCAAGTGTTTCAAGGTCACTCACCCATCTAGATAGATAGAAAATACTTTACTAATCCCGTAGGGAAATTGATGTGTTACAGCAGTCCAGCCCAAGACAAGCAAAACAGACATCAGAATAGTTATAAAACAAAAGACAAACAAGATAAATAAAAATAAATAAGTACATAGGTGTGTGCAAAATGTGCTGATCATAGTCACTGTAAAAACAATAAAATATGTGCAAAATGTGCATAGGTTTATACAGACTGATTGTCCAAAAAGTACAATGGAGCAAACATGCTGTCCATAGAGGAGCAAATGAAGGGCTAAAAGTCCTAGCCTAGGGCAGCGTTATACACCCTGACAGCCGCCGGGAGGAAAGACCTGCGGAAACGTTCCCTTGAACACCGTAGCTGGAGCAGTCTATTGCTAAAAGTGCTCCGCTGCCCATTAACAGTCCCATGAAGAGGATGAGAGGTGTTGTTCATGATGGCTGTGAGCTTGGTCAGCATTCTCCTCTCAGCCACCACCTCCATGGGGTCAAGGCTCATCCTCAGCACAGTGCCAGCCTTCTTGATGAGTTTATTGAGCCTATTTGCATCTTTTGTCATGATGCTGCTGCCCCAGCACACCACAGCGTAGAAGATGGCCGCCGCCATAAAAAATGTGTAGCAGTGTTCCACACACACCAAAGGACCTGAGTCTCCTAAGAAAATAGAGTTGGCTCTGACCTTTCTTGTACAGGGCATCAGTGTTACCAGACCACTCCAGCTTATCATCCAGGTGTACCTCTAAGTACTTGTAGGAATGTACGCCCTCTATGTCCTCACCCTGGATGGAAACAGGGTTCAGCGGAGACTTATTCCTTCAAAAGTCAAAGATCATTTCTTTGGTCTTGCTGGTGTTAAGATGGAGATGGTTAAGATGACACCACTCCACAAAATTGGTAATCAAGCTCTTATATACCTCCTCCCTCCCCTCTCTTATACACCCCACAATTGCAGAGTCACCTGAAAACTTCTGCAGATGACATGTCTCAGAGTTGTACCTGAAGTCAGAGGTGTAAAAGGTGAACAGGAATGGAGCAAGGACAGTCCCCTGTGGAGCCCCAGTACTGCTAACAACCTGTTCGGACACACAGCTCTGTAGCCGTACATACTGTGGCCTGCAGGTCAGATAGTCTATAATCCAGGACAGCAGGGGAGTGTCCACCTGCGCCGCCCTTAGCTTATCTCTCAGTAAAGGTGGATGGATGGTGTTAAAGGCACTGGAGAAGTCAAAGAACATAACTCTCACAATGCTCCCCGTCTTCTCCAGGTGAGAGTTAGCTCTGTGTAGCAGATAGATGACTGCATCCTCCACTCCCAGTTGTGACCGGTAGGCAAACTGCAGGGGGTCCAGTGCTGTACTCACCAGGGTTCTGAGGTGGTCCAGTACAAGCCTTTCCAGAGTTTTCATTAGGTGTGATGTAAGTATGAGCACTCTGTATCCTCAAAGTGTTTGATACCCTGTCACTTTGAGAGGCCTGTGCCAGCTTTGAGCTCTCATTGTTGTCAGTGCCAGAATTCATGCAGTAACATAATGCTTGGACTGTCCTGCAGACAGTCTGCAGAAACAGATCACGGTTTCAAGATGAAAAAAACATAAAACCTTAGATTGGATGAGAATGTCATGATTGTCTCGCAAGGATGTGAACTTTGAACGTTTTGTGATATTTAGAAATACCAACAAATCTAATATAGTGTCAATAATATTTACTATCAGTAATAATGACAGTAGTAGCAGTTTGAAATTTTTCATTGTTATAAATAAATAACTTAGCTTTGAGCATGTTGTGATATTAAGAAATATATAAATGTCAATATAGTTTCCATAATATTTGCTATTTTAGTTTTTGAAAGAAATTTGTATGTTAAAAGAAATCTTATGATGACAGCTGGGTTCAAACACCCAAGCTGAAGAATACAAAGCACATGCTTAAACCATTACACCACAGACATAACTACATGCGAAGGAGTGAAACTGAAGCAGACATATCCAAAGAAAGTGTACTACTGTGATAATTTTAGCTATAGTATATGAATATAATTATATTGTTATTAATTTCTTTACATACGCGATTCCATATTATATTCCCTATTAATCAAATTCTAAAATTATGCTTTTGTTTACTGCGATAACGAGCATATTCGCAGAAAAGGTTAAAACATTATAACTTTTAACAAAGTATATAAACTTAATATAGCCAGAAGGAGCACGTAAGAACATTTCCAAAATAACCACATTTAAGACTTTGATGCTTAAAATGTTTAGGAACAAAGTGGAATACTGGTGTATATTTTTTCTTTAAACTACCAATACCAGCCATATACAGTTTACATAATATGTTTATGTTCCTAAATTCATATAGTTTATGAGCATGTGAAAGGCATCATGAATCGGAGATTCTCAAAACTTACTTTTTATGATTGGAAATGAATATGTGATTGGACCAACGAAATGCTGTGGTATTACTTTTTGTCAATGAAAAAATAAAGATGGTTCAAAGAAAGTGGACCACTGTAATAATTTCATTATTTAATTAATTATGAATACTATTAGTAATATCTTCCGTATAGACTTTGATGCATAAAATATTTCTGCATAATTAAAATATCTACAGATGCAGCCATTCAAAGTGCGCGGTACAGACACGTACCGGAGGTAATTGGCTACGGCCTCGCGCATCGTGAAGCGCGATGACGGAAAATACCGCGGTACGTGATTGGTTGACCGACAGGGGCACTCGTGGTCCGTTGGTTGGTCGTAGAAAGATTTACAGTAAATGTCTTTACTGTGCCCATTTTAGCATTGAATATTAATATGGAATTTTACCACTGAAGGGAAATCTTAGTACCTGAGCATAAAAAGAATAGGAGCATACTGTAACGCGTGTGAAGGCCATAAACGATATTAATTTTGGAACATAAACATACATTATATGGCCGGTCTCGGTACTTTAAAGAAAACATACACACCAGTATTCCATTTCTCCCTAAACATTTTAAGCTTTGAAGTCTTTAACTAACGTGATACCGGAGTCAACAAGCATACTTTTAGAATTTGATTAAAAGGGAATATAATATGGAATCGCGTATCTAAAGAAATTAATAACGATATAATTATATTCATGTACCGCAACACAAGAATAGTACACGCTGTACATTGTCTGTTGATAATGTTTCTGTAGTGCTTTTTCAGCACTCTGCATGTGACCTTGCCGGTGGCGCTGTGGGTTAGGTTCCTGACGCCCACGTCACCCGCTGTGTGTTTGAATCCGGCTGGAGCCATGACTTTTTTTAACAAACATTTCTTTGAAAAAATAAAACGTTTCCCTGGCTCAGAGATTAAATAAAAAAAACTTCACTCGCACCAAACAAATTTATATTTCTAAATATCACAACATGATCAAATTTAAGTCATTTTAATAACAATGAATAGTCACCTATGCGTTACAATATAAACATTTATATTGATTTAAATCGCGTTTTGATTTAAATCGCAAACGCGGGTTTAAATATATGTGTTTTTTGATTCACAATCAGACAAATGCAACATAAATTGATATCTTTGTCTTCTAAGTATCTCAATAAACTTTCAGCATAGCTTTAAGATTTATTTTTCTTGGGATTTTGGGATCAAACGTGGAAGGATTAGATTGTAATCGTTTTTATTTTTTAAATACATTTTAGAAAAGTGTAATCTATACTTAAAAGCTGTACACCACCTGCTATAAAGATACATATTGTAATACTTTCGGGTTCAGATAGGACAGACACAAGAACTCAGACTTGCGGAGTTAAAGCAAGTTAAAGCCTTGATTTTATATATTACCTTTAAAAGTGGCATCTCAAAGCAAAGTAAATACCCAACACTGATTGTACCCATCTGTCATGCTAATAAAGCACCTTGAATTGAATTGAATTAAGAGAGAGAGAGAGAGAGAGGGGGGGGAAGGGCGAGTGAGAGAGCACAGCCAGGACAGACAGGCAAATAAGGTACTCTCCACAGACATTCACAACAGCGACATATCATAAAACGTTTGCACATATAGTTAAATTATTATTTGTTTTTCAGGAAGTTAAAAAAACACTTGAATTACTTATCCAGTCTCTCGAAATAAAATTATCTTTCAAGCGATGCAACTAACGTCGGGCAACGTTTTTTTTTAATCCAACATTGACAGCCACATCTTAAACCTTGTCAGTCAGCTCTTTTTTCTCTATTTGAATTGTGGCGATTCAAACAACCTGGGATAACAAGTGGTCTCAAAGTCACCGAGCTCACAGAGCTTCAACAACAGATGACAATTCCCTTAGTCCTTCCTTAGTCTTCCTGAAATTGTCAGATTATGAGTGAATAAAAGCATTTTATTAAAAACACGTTTGCGTTTGTTTGGGAGCTATATTATGTATTTTTCATATGTAAGATATAATGATGTTTTCCCGCTTACACATCGCATGACTTTAAAAGCTAGAAAAACAGGTTTCGATTCACATTATCTGGCGAGCCTTGTTTTGTCAAAGGACAGCACAAAAAAACAGACAATATACAGGGGGGGGGGGGGAGGGCAAGCGAGAAAGTTTTTTGCCCTCTGTCAAAAAACCCCAAATCACCCGGGGCAGAGACTCTGGGGTGATCATTGTGTTGTACAGAGCGCAGCTCAGTCACTCCAAACAAGTAGTAAAGTGAGAAGAGTCAACAATTGATTTAAGGACGATCTGTCAAAGTGCAATGAAATACAATATTGTTGTTGTTATTGTTGTTATTGTTGTTTTTATCCTGTAAAGCGTTTTGAGAAGCCACCTTTAAAGGCAATATATAAAAGCGCTGATTCTTATGGAATGTGTTTTCTTTCTTCTTTTTTTCAGCATGGAATAAACCTATTACTTGATTTTTGTGGATTTTTTTTTTTTAATCGCGTATCTAAGGAAATAGCAGTATAACCTTGTTCATGCACAAACAGTGGCATGTTACATTATTAATTTGGGTGTCTCCTCTTGCCAGAAAGCTCTAAATTGCATTTTGAGTGCGGTTTTTGACTTTTTTTTAAATTGCAACCCATAAATAAAGCTGATACTGTTTAGACTTTGAATTATTTTAAACTGTATTACAGCAGCACAATGCACAATGCAACGTAAATTGCAAAAATGCACTTGGAATCTGTCCAAGCCCTACTTTGTCAGGCATTTTCTTTTACTGTAACGGACATAAAAACTCCCTTGCTTTTAGCAGAGTGTTTCATAATTTCTAGCTACGAAAATTATTTAAACTGCGACACTTATCATTCAACCAGAGCTCAAAATATCACAAGGATCCTCAAGAGCACAGCAAAGACTGTATTAAAAGTATACTAGTGACAAACTAGTATACTTTAGATCTTTTTTTCTGAACTGTGGAAAATCTGATCATGTTTCTCTATAACAATAATAAAAAACATTATTTTACATATCAATTTTATGTGATATCACCTTAAGGACAGCACAAACAAGGGTTAATTGCACAATGGACCGCACAAAGAAATTTAAAATAGTCTTCTTTAGGTGTGAGGGCAGGAGTGGATCGCAGCAGGCATAATCAGCAAATTAGGAAAACAAAGAACAGGACAGGTGAGACGTGTATCCAGAGAGTGAGTGATCAGAAAAAAGAACAGCTGTTACACCCAGGTTTTACGCTCTCTCTCTGCTGAATGAATAAAAGCATTTTATTAAAAACGCGTTTGCGTTTGTCTGGGTATTTACTTTGTAATCTGTGGTTTACATCTACTGTATTGCTTTGAGATTCTTCTTTTAAAGGTGATATGTAAAATAAAGTTTTTTATTATTGTTATAGAGAAACATGATCAGATTTTCCCTGGTTCAGAAAAAAAAAGATCTAAAGTGCTTACACCTAACTTTCTTAATTAGATGTATTTAAAACAGTGAACTACTGTAGGTGTAACATAACATTCAGAAATACAATCGAGAATAGTTTTGTGGTGTTTGTATAGATGAAACGTTCCTAAAACATATAATGTAACAAAATCTGTAATCTTTCCACTTGTATGTCATCGGAAAATACAAAGTTTCTGCTTTGTGTAAGGATGGTATCAAAAAGTAATCTAAGTGGTGAGAAAGCTGTGCTCAATGATAATTAAGGGACTTCAAAGTAAAAGGAGATGCTTCATATTGCTTGACTAATTTTAAAAACTAAGTTATAAATGCAGACGCTCTCTCGGTGCCGCGCCGGGTCTAAATATCTAAATACACATTCGCCCCGGGCAGAGGCCGAAGAGCGCCCGGCTGGGGTTTGCGGGGAAGAGCAGAACAGAAGTGAAAGTTGTCAGGGCCGGTTTAGGAAGGCCGCCAACCAGTGCTGCTGTCCCACAGTGAAGCGGGCGTACAGTCTGGGGAGTTAGCCGTTTTCCTTGCAAATAGTTCCCTGCTTCTGCACCCCTGGGTCTTACTCTCTCTCTCTTTTCTCTCTCTCTCGGGCGCGCAGGCAGTGTGTTGGCTTGCGCTGTTGGAGGGCGGGGGCGCGAGAGAGCTGGGCTAGCAGGTGGTGACGGAGAAGAAAAATAAAGGCTTTAACTTGCTTTAACTCCACAAGTCTGAGTTCTTGTGTCCGTCCTATCCAAACCCAAAAGTATTACAATATGTATCTGTATAGCAGGTGGCGTACAGCTTTTTAGTATAGATTACACTTTTCTAAAATATATTTAAAAAATAAAAAACGATTACAATCTAATCCTTCCACGTTTGATCCCAAAATCCCAAGAAAAATAAATCTAAACGGGGAGAAAGCTATGCTGAAAGTCTATTAAGATACTTAGAAGACAAAGATACTGTATCAATTTATGTTGCATTTGTCTGATTACAATTAAAAAAACATATAATTAAACACGCGTTTGCGATTTAAATCAAAATATAAATGTTATAATAAAATAGTGTAAGCACCAGGCCACAGCAGGGTGATGGTCGAACCGGTGTCTGCCCTCGGTGAGGCAGGGAAGGAATAAGCCAACTCTTCCCACAGCAGGCAGGGTGAAGCGCTCCTTGCTTAGAATAGCAATATTATGGACAATCAATTGACAATAAACATAGAAAAGCACATATTAAATTTGGGAAATTTGGTTTCAAAAGTCCTCATATCAGCGATGCCTATACTGTGTCCCTCTACAGTATGCTAATCTATTGTAGCGCATTCGCCCCCCTCTTAGGCTGCGCGAATGATCTTTTAGATTTTTATAGAGAAATAGTGGCTGTATAGTATGCATTACAATATAAACATTTACTGTCAACCTTTAAATCAACAATTGATTTAAAGACGATCTGTCAAAGCGCAATGAAACCTATTACTTGATTCTTATGGACTCCCAGTCCCGCCATGGATTAAAAAATAACATGGAATCGCGTATCTAATGAAATAACAGTATACAGTAACTATGTTCATGCACAAACAATAGCATGTTACATTATTAATTTGGGGGTCTCCTCTTGCCAGAAAGCGCTAAATTGCATTTTGCCTCAACACTCCATACTCAACAACGATAATTCACAAACAGCCAGAACATGTAACTCCACATTCCCAAATAGACCTCATTTCATAGCCCCACCCCTTATGCAAAACCAACATCCCTCCCCTGTTCTCTCTCTCCGCTGGCGTTTGTAATCGTTTTTATTTTTAAATAAATTTTAGCAAAGTCATGTATTTTAAAAATCTTAAGATTTCTTTATTTATGTCATTATTTAGTGGTTTCATTAGTAACAAAGACTAAACTTTCTTGGAAAAATGTATTTTATGTAAACCATGTTTGCTATTAATTCATTTAGGGCTAGAATATGTTCATTGTCTTCCAATGAAAGAAGGGTTCCTTTCGCCGTAGTCGGGTTGACATTAGACATTAGAAGCTTGTCACGCCCGGACTGTTACACCAACGCATTAGCATGTTAAAGCGATTTCATTGAGGAGTCTAGCTTTTTTTAACTAGTAAGTACTGTACTTCCTTGGTTTTGGAGGGGGGGAGGTGTCTTTCGCTGGAAATCTCGCCCCCTTCTATTTGAAAATACCTGTGAAACCGGTTTGATTCGTCACAGCCAGCACTCCCGCTGGCCGCCCACGTGTTATGCTCTTCCTGATGACACACGGTCATCAGGAAGATGACACACGGTCCTTACAGCTGTAGTGTGCTCTCACGAGGCACCAGTTCTGTAGGGTTTTGGGCATTTACAGGGACAATTATTAATTGTAGCCGTAAATCACAAAATGATTATTTTAATGGCTTTAGAATCCAACCTTGCAATATAACTCAAACAATGCACAAACACAGGTACTAATACACGAGGATACATTTATTAATACATAAAATATGCATATAAACCTAACAGATCTTATTGTGAGGGTTATCAGAATACAAGAGATATATATTCAGTCAGTCACAAAGAGTTACACATATCAAGAGGACATACGTTCGGTATATCATTCATTTAGACCATTTCGTCAATGAACTTGGTTATAACTTCTACATTAGATACTCAAAACAAGTACAAACAGATGCAGCCATTCAAAACAAGCGGGGAATGCTGCAGTATAACACGGTGGGCGTGTCGCAGTATACCGCATCATACCGTATGCAAATTAGATTATGTTAATAGTATCCGGAATGACCTTGTAAAACCGCCAGGTGGAGCTAATTGTCACGATCGTTACTCCTCCTCTTAAGGTCACTCCAGCCCTTCCTCGTTCTGTCCCATTCCCCACACCTGTTCCTTATTCCAGCCCCTCTTTAGTTCCACCTTAAAGCCAGACGCAGGCATTTGCCCGGGGCTTCTCATTGATTTCTGCATCGTGAGAGCCTGGGGTCCTGCTGCGTCTGGCTCCGTTATGGTTTTAGTTTCCTGTTCCTGATTCCCTGCCCCGCCGGTCCCGACCCGGTTCTGGTTTTAACTTCGGATGGATCCCCTGGTCTTGGACTAAACCTCCCGTCTTGGATTCCCCCTCTGGATTTTCCCTTGGATTGTTCGCCCTGGATTCACTCCCCCCGGACACCAGCACTGCATGGACACGCCCCCCTGTCTCCTGACCGACTCCTGCATGATATTTTTCCCTATTGTTTCTTCACCTTTCGGATCATGTCGTCCGCATAGGGCCCGGAAAGAACTGTTCCTGACACTAATAAAGGTTAACCTCTCCTGTACAGCATTTGAGCTGGCACCAGAAAACGTCGGTTTTGAATCCCGATCACTGCTGAGGGACAATCTTTATTCAATTAAGAATTTAAGTTGTATACTCTTTAGACTTTTAAATTTAAACAGTGTATTACAGCATGTTAATCATTAAACATTAAAAAGGCGGTATATTTTATAAAAGTAAGATTGTTCTGTTGGACAAAAGTACACAACCTACCACCTTTATCATAAATATTTTAATTATGCAAGAATATTTTACGCATCAAAGTCATTACCGAAGATATTACTAATAGTATTAATAATGAATGACCTTGGACAAGCTGTAAGCTCAAAGTATTACCCTGGTCCACATTCTTTGTAACCGTCTTTGTAAACGAAAATAGTTTATTTTTTCATTGACAAAAAGTAACACCACAGCATTTAGTTGATCAGATCACGCATTCGTTTCCAATCATACAAAGTAATTCTTGAGAATCTCCAGTTCACCATGCCTTTCACATGCTCATAAACGATATTAATTTAGGAACATAAACATATTACTGTATGTAAACTGTACTGTATATTGCTGGTCTTGGTAGTTTAAAGAACAAATACACACCAGTATTCCATTTCTCCCTAAACATTTTAAGCATCAAAGTCTTACATGTTGTTACTTGGGAAACGTTGTTACGTGCTCCTTCTGACCATATTAGGATTATATACTTTGTGAAAAGTGATAGTCTTTTAACCTTTTCTGTGAATTTGCTTGTTATCTAACAAATGCACACTTTTAGAATTTGATTAACAGGGAATATAATATGGAATTGCGTATCTAAACAAATTAATAACGATATAATTATATTCATGTACTGTCTGGCGGAATAAACTGAAGAGGTTAGTTAATGCGACACGGAATTATTAAGAATTATCACCTCTTTTTACACTTGAGAACATTCCACTCAGTGGGCGGTGCATTGTTATCTCAATCACCTGCTAATTCGTTTTACACCACTGGACGACAGGAGAATGTGACTGTACTGTTGTAAGATAGGGCTGCTAGGGCAATAGGATCCTATGCAGGACTCAAGACAAGAGAAAGACACTAAGCAGATACGCTAGGCAAAAACGAAAACCAGGAGGCAGGTGAGTAGGTCGGAACACGGGGAGACAAGGAGGAAGCAACAATCCAAAAACACTAGGCGAAATCAAATCCAGGAAGCAGGCGAGTAGGTCAGAACACGGTAGTACAAACGAGAAAGCAGCAATCCAAATCACAAGGCGAAACCGAAAACGAGAAGCAGGCTAGGAGGTCGAAAACCGGAGAAAAGCAAGAGATAAACGCGCACTAGGAAGCTCGAAGAGAATCCGCAATAGTGAGCAGGGAAGTGAGGAAAAAGGAGAACTAAAATAGAAAAGGGAGAGAAAGGTGATTGGCATTTACTTGCAGCGTGAGCTTGTTTTACAGGGTGTGCGCGTGGGAATGCAAGAAGGAAGAGCGGCGTGAGTGGAATGCGTAACAACTGTATCTGTACAGAATGTGTGTTTCAATCAATACAGTAATTGATTAAAATCGCAATCGCGTGTTTAATTAAATGCCTTTTTGATTCACAATCTGAAAATGAAAACCGCAGTAAAGTCACCTTGAATTTAAAAAAAAAACTATTTTGGCACGCCTGTAGCATTTTCACGAAACCTCCTAGAGTTGTGAGAACACTTGCTTTGTGTAGAAAGTACATTGTGAATGTTTTCACAGCCTTCACTTTGTCGTTTTTATGCCATTTTTTTTTACCACGCACGAATATTCCTATGTCCGTATCTTCGCAAGGGAATCAGTGCGAATTTTAATACTAATTAAATGACCGCGGGCACTTTCCACCCCCTCTACATTCTCAGAGTAGAACAGACTAACCTTCTAATGAAAGAAGGTCCACCCCCCCCCCCCCCCCCACGGACAGGAAAATTGCCCACAGGCACTTAAACTTAATATGGTCGGTAACAGTAAACAGTAACATGGTCAGAAGGAGCACGTACAAACATTTCTGAAATAACTACATGTAAGACTCTGATTCTTAAAATGTTTAGGGAGAAAGTGGAATACTGGTGTGTATTTTTTCTTTAAACTACCAATACCAGCCATATACAGTCTGTAACGTAGGGATTTCTATATGTCTTTATTTAGTGGTTAAATTAATGACAAAGGCTAAACTTTTAGCTTCAGTAACGCGTACGCCGTATGGCATATGTGTTTGTTTTGGGTTTTGCTTGTTCACATATCTCCCCTTTTTATAAAACGACATGGTTGAAAACTGTTCCAGAGCCACTGTTGTTTCATCAGTGAAAAGTACATCATGAAATGCCTCTCCCTGTTCAATCCACTGGAAAAAAGAAAAGGAGCATAAAGCGTCTGATGGTCATAAACGATATTCATTTAGGAACAGCATCAGAGATATGTTTTTAATTGCACTGCATCGAAGAGAATACCATAGTGTGTTTTTTTTTTACTCCCTGGCGGAAACTGGCTTCCATAAGAATCAGTATGGCTCAGAGATTAAATAAAACTTCACTCGCACCAAACAAATGTATATTTCTAAATATCACAACATGATCGAATTTAAGTCATTTTAATAACAATGAATAGTCACCTAGGCGTTACAATATAAACATTTATATTGATTTAAATCGCGTTTAAATCGCCTTTATTTAAAATCCATAAATAAGGCTGATACTGTTTAGACTTTTAATTATTTAAAACTGTATTACAGCAGCACAGTGCACAATGCAACGTAAATAGCTATCTTTGTCTTCTGTGTAATAATGTTCACCTCTCTGTCCAGCATATTAACAATAGTAACAATAAGGAACTTTACTGTATATGGCACCTTTAAAGATGGCTCCTCAAAGCGCTTTACAGGTTAAAAACAATAACAACAATACTGTTAAGCTGGGCAAACGATTTTTCTTTTTTAAGAAATACAAAATTAGATATAATGATGTGTTCCGGCTTAGACATTAATGAAGAGCATAACACGTGGGCGGCGTAGCGGTCGGCTCCGGCTTTCCCATCTACTGTATACCGATGCACTGCAAATACAACCCCCCTCTCTGCTCTTCAATGAAATCGCTTTAACATGCTAATGAGTTGGTGTAACAGTCCGGGCGTAGCAAGCTTCTAATGTCAACCCGACTACGGCGAAAGGAACCCTTCTTTCATTGGAAGACAATGAACATATCCTAGCCCTAAATGAATTAATAGCAAACATGGTTTACATAAAATACATTTTTCCAAAAAAGTTTAGCCTTTGTCACTAATGAAACCACTAAATAAAGACATAAATATAGAAATCTTAAGATTTTTAAAATACATGACTTTGCTAAAATTTATTTAAAAATAAAAACGATTACAAACGCCAGCGTAGAGAAAGAACAGGGGAGGGATGTTGGTTTTGCATAAGGGGCGGGGCTATGGAAATATGGTCTATTTGGAAATGTGGAGTTACATGTTCTGGCTCTGATTTATCATTGTTGAGTATGGAGTGTTGAGGTATTGATTTTGTGTAATGCTTTATGTTGAAAATTGAGGTGAATTTTGTTTATAATAAAGAGGATAAACTGGGATGGGAGGAGGGTTTGGTTTTGCATAAGGGGCGGGATTATGATAATTGGAGGAATTTGAGAGAGTTTAATGGTTTGATATATTTGATTTTGTATTGTGGCTGTTATCTATGTTTTGGTTGGAATTATGTTTATATGGTTGTTTTAGTTGATTGGTCGTTATTATGGTTATTAATAATACGATCTATAGTTGAAATCTGAGCCTAAATAAAAAAAAAGCATTTTCAGAGAGCAATTACGCTGTGTTTATGTAGAATAAGTGATTAGGTTTATGAGCAATCTAATTACTTATTCGTTTAAAACGCTATATAAAATAAAGTTTATTATTAATTTGCTGGACAGAGTGGTGAACATTATTATGCATAAGACAAAGATAACAATCCTGATCAGTTTAGAAATCTGTGTACGCTGTAAGGTTTTTACTTCTTAATTAAACTTTTAAAATACACGTTTTGAATAGAAAGAAATCCTCTTCCTGGTACAGTATGTATAGCAAACCAGCACGTTTTTTTTCTCCAATCAGAGCGGTGTCAGATGCTGTCAGCCAATCACCATTCTGAAGCCCTACCATAATCTCTGGTATGGGGAGACCCCAGAATTCTGTCCGATAGTTTATGTAGATAGATGGTAGATACTTTTATTGATCCCGTGAGGGAAATAAAGTAAATCATTTTCATTTTAGGAAATTATTAAACACTCGGTTAAAAGTAAAGGAGATTGTCTGTTATAGTGGACATAAAAACAAGAGTTCGCTGGCATTATATCCTAGAAGACACAGACCGGCGCCAGACCGGGAGAATGCCCGCAGCGTAAAAGAAAATGCCTGATGAACTAGGGATTGGACAGTTTCAAGTGCTTGTACAATCAATGGAAATGTTCAAATAAATGTGCAAAAGAAATAAACAAAATAATCATTTATTTCTTTATCATATTGGCTAGCTAATGTCCCCTCTTTGCTAGTTAGTGGCTGTGTTTCTGCATTGGGTAGCAATGGGTGACTGTTCTCAGGCAGAAGATGCAAACAGCTTAATTTTTGTTTTAAATAATTTTTTTAAATTAAAATTCATTCTATACAGCAATCGCATATTTGGGTACCGTTTCATAAAACTTTAATGCTTAAAATATTTAGGGAGAAATGGAAGACTGGTGTGTATTTTTTCTTTAAACTACCAAGACCAGCCATACACAGTACAGTTTACGTACATACAGTAATGTTTATGTTCCTAAATTAATATCGTTTATGACCTTCAGATGCATTATGCTCCTCTTCTTTTTATGCTCAGCTACTAAAATTTCCCCTTTAGTGGTAAAATTCCATATACATATTCAAAACTAAGCGGATTAAAATGTGCACAGTAAAGACATTAAATGATTAAATCTTTTCACTACCAATCAATGCACCACGAGTGCCCCTGTCGGTCATTTTGGCCAGCCAATCACTTACAGCAGTGCCCTGCGGTGGCTTGTGGGTAGTTTACCGTACCGCGGGTTTGTACCATGCATTTTGAATGGCTGCATCTGTAACTCTTAGGAATTAAATTGATATCAACTGGTTGGGATAACAATTGAATTCTCGAGCTGTAATGCAGTAAAGTTTAATACTCATCCAATTTTTGGGGAGTCAGATCTCCTGCGGGCACAAAGAAACAGTTGCAGGCTTGTTGCTGTCCAATCCGCACTCTCTGGCTCGGTACCAGGCTGTGCTGTTGCGGCTTGGTGGAGACTCATGCGGCGCTGCTCTCTGAAGACTGGCTAGTTAGTGTTGGCTTTAACTAGCGAAGTTGTGCTCAGGAGAAAAGATGACTGTGGGTCCCAGCAGGTCAGGAAGAGGACCGGTTCGTTCCTGATGAAGCGCTAATTCTGAATAGTGATTCAGCTGTCCACAGTTCCGACCTGTTCATGAGGCTTGCTGCTGGTGCTAACCTCGGGTGGATCCTTTGGTTACTCGTGGCAACCTCCGCCCTCGACTCTTAGAACAAAGGAAAGTTCTGGCACTCGGAGACACTGGCGTTACATGGTTGTCCGGGCTGAGTCTCAGGATGGTCAGGAGGTGTGCTGCGAGAATGTCCTGCCCTTGGGAGCCTTTCTGCTCCTGGGCTGTCCTGCCCTGGAATTGTCTCGCACCCCTGGAATTCACCTTAGAGATTCTCTTTTTGGAATTCTCCTGTGTTGCCTGTTTTTACCTGGAGGAACTTCAGCTCATTCATTGGCTGAAGTTTCATGGGCATCAGAGACCCACGTGGGTTACTCGGCCCTACCAGTCCCTGATTGGTTGATCAAGGTGAGATATGAGTCACTTACTCCTGACACTTAGGAATGCAGTCCAGATGTCCATCTGGCACTCCCTAGACAGATAGGCGCCAATGGATGACCATTGATCATGATAGCCAGGCTTAGCTAAGTGCATCCCCATTTGGGAGCTGTCCGTTATCAAAAGAAAACATCTTTAAATCAGCCTGCATGAAAAGCTTCTCTGTTGCTGCATCACAGAGATGAAGAGAGAGATGGGACCTCATTTGGGAAAGCACAGCAGCTCTTAATTCTGTCTTTTAATAAGCCTTGCCGCTACACAGCATATCTTTAAAATCGATTGATAATGATAGGTCAGAACTGGAAGACTGTGTAGCAGCAATGCTTATTAATAACACAAAAGTTAAGTGTGGCTGTCCCTTTTTCCAGTGGTCTCTCTCCCTCATCTCTGTGGTGCAGGTCACAGAGAGGCCATTCCATGTGGATTCAGATTTAAAGTGTTTTTCTTTCTAATAAGGAATAGTTCCCAGAAAAGGTTGTGCCTACCCTGTCACAATGAATGGCTACTCCTGGTGCCAGGATGTCTGCTCAGACCCTCTCAGACCTGACAAGAACCTAGTTTACAACCCTAGGGTCAGAAGTCAACGTTAGTCACTTCTACATTTGATCAACCAATCAGGAACCTGCAAGTCTTGGTAATCGCACATACTGTAGGTATCCAATGCCTGCCAAACTGTCAACGAATGAACGACCATAGTTGCTCTAGATAAAACCAGCTGCAAGGCCTCAGAACTTTGCTCCTCCTCTGTGTGTTCTCATGCTCAACTTGGACAATCACGCGACGTAACTTTCATTCTAAGACCCAAGCCAGGAGGACGCCCATGCGTAAAAGACAGATCTGCTCGAGGTTAGCCCCGCAGCTGGCCTCATGAATTGCTGGTAACCTGCCTTGAATGCCTGCCTGATCAATGAGCGACATATGTTCAGAAGTGAGTCGACAAGTGAATCCTATTCGAAACTAGCACTACGCTGGGTTGAACCAGGTTTCTTCCCTTTCTAGAGTGACTGTCTGGACCACAGTCACTTTCTGTGCACAGACTGTTACTAATCAGCCACTCTATTAGTAGGTCCTCAGAGAGCAGCTGTCCGGCGTGCTGCCAATAGAAATCTCTTCTCCTTCTTCCTGACTTGGAGCTGCACCAGGATTGGTTTGGAACTGAGCCGGAGAACCGGGCTACTGGACGCCACTGCGACAGAGCCTGCCAGCTCGTCTTTTGTGTCTATGGGAAATACAAGTAACCCAGTATTTTGCATTGCATCTCCAGAATTCAATTGTATCTCTACACAAGTTGATATCAATTTAATTCACATACGTAATGTATATAATTTTCAGTATCTAATGTAGAAGTTGTAATCAGAAAATGGATTAACAAAATGGTATAGCTGAATAGTACTGAACGTATATTCTTTGTTTTGTATCTCTTCATGTCTATATATCTTGTATTTTGATAACCCTCACCATAAGATCTGTATATGTTTCATATTTTATGTATTAATAAATCAAATCAAATCAAAGTTTATTATTCAAATGCACAACAATATGGCGTGGAGCAGTAGTTGCCTACTGTCTAATGTCTTTTTCTGTGAGCTCACAAAAATTACAAGAATCACAAAAATCACAAAAATTCACAAAAACACAAAAATCACAACATTTTTTAAATTAAATACAACTCAATGTGAGTAGACCTGTTATGTGTCCATGGTGTATGCAATATATACATGTAGTGCAGTTATGCTGAATATAGTGAGAATTGTGTGTCCATGTAGCCATTACAGGTGATTTGCTAAGGAGCTACAGGTTGGCTATTTAGCAGTCTTATTGCCTGGAGGTAGAAGCTGTTCCGTAGTCTGTTGGACTAGGACCAAATGCTTTGGTACCATTTACTGGACGGTAGGAGGGAAAACAGTTTGTGACTGGGATTACTGGGGTCCTCGAGAATGGACCTGGCCTTCTTCAGACATCTAGCTGAGTAGATCTCCTGGATGCTTGGTAGCTCACAGCTGGTGATAAGCTGCGCTGACTTCACCACCCTCTGCAATACTTTGCGATCTCAGGCGGAGCAGTTCCCATACCAGGCAGTGATGCAACCAGTCAGGATGGTCTCAATAATGCACCTGTAGAAGTTGGCCTAGATATGTGATGGCATGCCGAACTTCTTTAGCCTGCGGAGAAAGAACAGGCGCTGCCGTGCTGTCTTGACCACGGTGTTGGTGTGGTGGGTCCAGGTTAAATCCTCTGAAATGTTAACTCCCAGGAACTTAAAGCTGCTGACCCTCTCCACTGCAGTCCCATTGATGTAAATAGGTGTGTGGTCTCCTCCCTGATGTTTCCTATAGTCCACAATCATCTCCTTAGTCTTACTGATGTTCAGAGAGAGGTTGTTCTCCTGGCACCATACTGCCAGGGTTTCAACCTCCTCCCTGTATGCAGACTCCTCACCATCTGTAATCAGGCCAATGACTGTTGTATCGTCTGCAAACTTGATGATGGAGTTTGAGTTATGCCTGGTGACACAGTCATGGGTAAATAAGGAGTAGAGGACAGGGCTAAGCACACAGCCTTGGGGGGCTCCAGTGTTTAGAGTCAGGGTAGAGGATATGTTGGTGCCCACCTTCACCACCTGCGGACCTTCCGTCAAGGAGTCCAGGATCCAATTACAGAGGGAGGTGTTCAGTCCCAGGTCCTGGAGCTTGATGACAGGTATTGATGGCACCATTGAATGCTGAGCTGTAATCAACAAACAGCATTATATATGTTCCTTTCTTATCCAGGTGTGAGAGGGCAGTATGGAGGGCAGTGGCAATAGCATCTTCTGTTGACCTGTTCTGGCGGTATGCAAATTGCAGTGGGTCTAGGGTGTCAGGCAATGATGTATGCTTTGACCAACCGCTCGAAGCACTTCATGATAACTGATGTGAGTGCAACAGGGCAGTAGTCATTTAGGCAGCTGACTCTGGATTTTTTAGGAACAGGGAAAATGCTGGTTTTCTTAAAGCAGGAAGGAACTATAAACTGAGCTAGAGAGAGATTAAAAATGTCCGAGAAGACATCTGCCAACTGGTCTGCACATGCCTTCAGAATGCAGCCAGGGATGGCATCAGGGCCAGGAGCCTTGCGTGGATTGGTCTTTTTAAAAACGTTACACACATCCGCTCTGGATATGATCAGTGGGTTTCCGTTTTGGATTTCTGGAATCTTCCTGACTGGATCTGCGTTGCTGACCTCAATCCGAGGGTATAATGAGTTTAGCTCATCAGGAAGAGAGGCAGACTGTTGTGCGATATAGCTGGGTTGCGTTTTGTAGTCTGTAATGGTGCGTATACCGCTCCACATGGTCCGTGCGTTGCAGCCGTGGTAATATGACTAATTTAACTTTGTAGTTGTATTTAGCTATTTTGGTAGCTTTCCTGAGGTCGTATCTGGATTTTTTGTATTTACCCATATCGCCAGAATTAAAAGCAGCTGTCCTAGCTTTCAGTTTGGCGCATATCTCACCATTTATCCACGGTTTCTGATTTGGATATGTGCGAACAGTAATCCTGGGAACCACGTCTTCAATACATTTACTGATATAGCCAGTAACATAGTCCGTATACAGATTGATATTATTTTCGGCAGCTTCGCAGAAGATCTGCCAGTCAGTGGTAGCAAAACAGTGATTTAGTATAAAATCTGATTCATCCGACCAACGTTGAATGGTTCTTAACGCTGGCCTCTCCTGTATAAGCTTCTGCTTGTAAACAGGAAGTAGCAGAATGGAGGTGTGATCGGATTTGCCGAAAGGAGGTCAGGGGAGAGCTTTGTAACCATCCCGGAAGGGAGTGTAAACATTGTCCAACGTGTTCGTTCTGCGCGTTGGGCAGTCAATGTGTTGATGTAGATTCGCACCGTTGAAATCACCCGCTATGATGAATGCCCCCTCAGGATGTGTATTCTCGTGTAAGCTTTTCTATGAATACTTGCATTCGTTATCGCAGTAAAAACACATATTTTTTAGAATACGCTTAATAGGGTTAATAGTTTTCCTTCTATCAAAGAAAGACTCCTTTTTCCAAAATAAAATAGTAAATATTGTGTATTAGCGATGATTTTTGTTTTCTATATATATTACAATGTATTCAATGTTAAGTGATATTAATGTAAGTTTAGGACCTATTAGTGTTTTGTTCAGTTGAGTGGTACATACTACTACTACTCCTATTTCAATAATAAAAATTATTGTTTACACTTACATACAGTAGTGTTATATAATGCTTTTCTGGACACTCCACTCAAAGCGCTTTACAGGTAATGGGGACTCTCCTCCACCAGCAATGAGCAACCCCACCTGGATTATGCGACGGCAGCCATAGTGCGCTAGAACACTCACCACACATCAGCTATTAGTGGGGAAGAGAACAGAGTAATGAAGCCAATTCATAGATAGGGATTATTAGGAGGCCATGATCGGTAAGGGCCAATGGGAAATTTGGCCAGGACACCAGTGTTACACCCCTGCACTTTTTGAGAAAACACCCTGGGAATTTTAATGAGCACAGAGTCGGGACCTCGGTTTTACGTCTCACCTGAAGGGCAGCATCTTTTTACAGTATAGTGTCCCAGTCACTATACTGTGTCTTTAGGACCCACATAGACTGCAGGGTGAACACCCCCTGCTGGTCCCACTAACAGCTCTTCCAGCAGCAAACTTAGGTTTTTCCCAGGAGGTCTGTCACCCAGGTACTGACCAGGCTCACACCTGCTTAGCTTCATTGGGTTGCCAGTTGTGAGTTGCAGGGTAACAGGGCTGCTGTCACTTTTGAACTTTTTAAATTTGTTACAGAGAAAGATGTTACAGACTCCTGGTTGCAATCTGTAATTAGATTTTGGTGAGGAAAATTAGTTCAGTACATGTAACTATTATTCTAACATTGCTCAAAAACTCAGCAGCATCTGAAAAAGCATTAATAATGCTCTTTCTTTCTCCACTTTTATGAGTTTTATCAATGATCATACACCATGTGTCACCTGGAAACACACTGAAGACCACTACACAGGTCAAAGTAACGCTCACATTTTCATAGCCAACTTTACCACTGGCTATGCCAGGATGGAGTTTACAAGTTTTTAAACATTTTGCAAGGTCTTTACCATGACATAGACTCGGTTATCTTTGTCATCTTCCCCGCAAGTGGAAGTGGAATCCGGTTAGTTGACCAGTAATTGACCAACGAAATCGATACTGGCGAACACATCGCATAATTTGTTTCAACAGGGCCTAAGTGTATGGGTACAAGCTATCTGGAGGAAAAGCCTTTTTAAAGCTGAAAGGTATTATGCTCAATGTGAACAATTGAGAAAAAATTAACTTTCAGAGTCTGCGGGAACTGGTTTTTGACTTTGCCATTAACCATTAACCTGTATGATGAGGACAGGGAATTTAAACACATTTCTATTCAGCAGGGGATAGTGCATGTTAAAAAGGACCAGCTCATCGAGAACCAGACATTAAAGAAAATGCAGAAGGTGGTGTATGACAAGCCAGCGGTACAGGAAAATTTTACATCGCTTCCATATGGATATTAATACGATGGATATCAGGTTAAAGCACCCTTTTTTGTGCATTTTGTCCAGACCTTTGAATTGTGGTAAAAGTTATTTTTTTACATGACTTGTAAACCTGAAAACATTGCCTGGTGTTACAGCTGCTGGCAACCTCTTGCTTGTGGAATTGCTTGTGAAATTCCCACACATTAGTTTAAAGAAGTTGAAGAAACATCAAAATGTCAGAGTCCGGGTGTTGGTGAAAGAAGAGCTGTTTATCCAGATGCATACAGGAGATCAGCTTGCAGAAGCTAGTCTCTCCGAAAGATGTTGCTCAGTGCTTTTTATACAAAGTAACAGACAAGCTTCCTACTTTTGACATAGATTTCCTAATCCCTAAAATGAATCATTAGTTTACAGTCAACCTTGCGTAGATGAAAACAACTTCTTATTAAGACTTTAGTTATTGCTTACATTCGCAAAACAAGACATTCAACTTCCCTTTTAACTACATGTAGGACATGAGCTGTACTTTTCCAGTGACCTATAGATGCCCCCTGGTATGTTTCCACTTGCCAGGGTTATAAGTGTCATGCCAGTACACCCAGTATGCTCTATTTCTCTCCTGTTTCTAGTTCCCTGTGATTATTCATGTCTTTCTGGTGTGTCTTGTTGTGTAGCCTATTTAAGACCTTACTGAGTGAATGAGAATACCTCTCCTGGCTCTTCTTTGATAAAATTCCACAACAGTTTCTCTACGGCATTTCCTGAACAGAGTCCGGGCTAACCCCCGTCTCGCTGCTAAGCATAGGGTCTTTTTTGCTGTCCTGCCATTCCACAGTTCGTCCCTTCCAACGACTGTGATAATAAGCAGTTAGGAAGCTAAAAGACAAGCAGTTTGTTAGCTTTTATAAAATGTATAACATTCCTTCAGTCCCTCCTTTAGAACATATTTGTTTCCACACCAGTATGTTATAAACAATGAGATTCTTGTCCTCCTCATGATTATATTGAATTGATATTGAATGATTATATACAGCTTAATGACAGTGAATACATAAAATAAAAAAATGATTAGTAATATTAGGTCATAAAGATATATTCTACCAGTGATCCTCTCCAGGCTCCAAACACAGACTCCAGCCACTTTCCCACTCCCCAGTCATTAAGATTATAGTCGTGATATTTTTGTCCAACATCATAGATGTGCTGTGCTAAGTCCATGATATGTTCAGAATTGTCTGGAATATAAGTACTACATACAACTGCTTATCACTCTAATAGAGGATGGACTAAAACTGTGATTATAGCGGGGAGCATATGGTTAGTTCCATTCTAATACATTTGAGGTACACTCAGACTAAAAGCAGAACTATTTACCCATGCCAATAAACCTAAATAATCACCTCTATCAAAGGGGATTACTCCTATACTCTTGTATAGCAATATAAACCCAATATAAGCTCTGATTATTATTTGTGGCTGATATGACAATACCAAGAAGGTATTGATTCCATATTCCCCATTTGAGTAACACTCCTTACCCTTAACATTCACACTGTCAGCCCCCACCCCCCCAAGAAGCCTGACAGACACAGAAACAGTGACAACATATTTATTTCTGTTCACTCAGTCTCTGGTGCAGTAACTCGTGACAGTGCAAAGCATAGATTCAGCGATCTCATCCTGTCACTCGGATGGCAGTCGGTAGTCAGTAGCACTTGATACAGTACCTCCTCAGGTATCCTCCTCAGCGGGGTTGCAACATTTGGCAGGGTATCTTCTTTACTCACACCCACTCGCCAGGTATCAGGTCATGTCTTCCCTCTACTGGAGATCCACAAGCGTCAATCACCTGTTTACCAGCCCCGTGCACTGCTTCAATTAACAACCTACAATACTGCAATAGAGAATTAAATAGCAAATTCAACTATCCATTAGCCAAATTTGGCCCTCCAGGAAGTTTCGTTGGTTGGCACATAATGATATCAAACAGGCTCAATTCCACAGTTCTGTTTGATCCAGCCCACAGGCTACACAGGAAACTGTAGGCAGAGCATCTATCCACGGTGTTCCTTTAGTCTGATGTCTTGTTGATCTTTCAGAGTTCTGTTCCTTAGTTCCACAGCCTGACACACCTTCCCTGTGAAGTGTGTCCCTTTTTCATAATACAAGCGGCAGGGCAGTCCCCACTGAGCGTTTATCTCCATCATTAAGTTTTTGGCAATCACAGAGGCCGTGGCCTCAACCCACTGGGAAAACAGATCCACCATCATTATTAGAGCCCAGGTTTCCCTTTACTTATCAGGAAGCTATAATAGCCAATTTGCCAATCATGCAAGGTCCCTCAGGAGCAGGCCTTTGGAGCTGTATCACCTACACCTTTGACAAGCATCACATCGAGATATCACATAGGTGATTACTACTCAAACCCGGTCCCCACGCCCACCCAGTTTTGGGAAAACTGGCACACCATTTGACTCACACCCGGGTGTCGACAGATTATATTTGTCGGGTTACAAAGGCATCAGAGACTTAGGACATGCTAGCCTTCCAGTGCTCTGATGTCACAATAATCCTTCAGCTCCTAGCCCGATTCCTTTCTTGAGCCAGGCCCACTTTTCCTCTTTGGGTGCCTCTGTCTGTATTTGCTGTTATTGTATGCCTTGTACAGCGGGCCTAAGGCAAACCTCAGGTTCCTGTTTTTGCTGTTCTTCTTTTAAGCCTGCATGTCTGGCTGCTGTGTCAGCAAAGGATTTGCCTTTAGCCACAGCTGAGTCCTCATTTAACAACTGCAGTCTGTTTTGGGAGGGCCAGAACCTCTAACAATTCTGCTACCAACCCAGCGTTTTTTTACTGGAATCCTTGTAGCTGTGAGAAAATCCCTGTTTCTCCACAATCTCCCAAAATCACGGTATACCCCAAATGCATACCGTGAATCCGTATAAATTGTAACAGTTTGACCATTTAGCATATTTACAAGTTTCAATTAAATCTTTTCATTCAATCTGCTGGTTCAACACCAGATTATTCACAGTTTATGCAGCCAGACAGGTAACCTGCACAACATATAAACATGGCCCCTTGGCCACCGCATCGAGGGGTCCTGAATAATAACCCACCGGGCGATGCCTACCTCCATGCTCCTGCACCAGCACAGCAGCTCACAACCCATTTCTTTCACTTACATACAGATTACATACAGATGATCCGTCTGAGAGAATCCAGCCCAGAGCCTGCAAGAAAGCTTGTTTCAAATCAATAAAAACGCTTTCTGCTGCAGGGGTCAAGGCAATTTTGTCTTTAGACTGCACTAGCCCCCTTTTGCCAGTCGTCACTAGGCAAGTTCGTTCTGAGAAGGAATTCACCCTGCCTTTATTATGTAGTTGCTAATATACTTTTTTTTTCCATCAGAAGATCCAGTACTTGGAGTAGCCCAGCCTTATGGATTCCCTCATCAGGTAAAACAATCACAATACCTCAGAGCTCTATTGAGGTATTTCACATAAATGCTGTCTCATACAGTAATTCCTTATAAATGCTGCAGGGCATCCCAGCCCAATAGGTCTGAGGTATCCCCTACCCACATCTGTTGTTGAAACTGTACATCTTTTCCCAAGCATATTGTGACAGCTTGTATCTCCTCCTTGGAATTTTTTTTACCTCCTATTTGCAGCACCCGCACTTTTGCATACATGCTTCGCGAGTTATTAAATGAAATCTGTCTCCGTTCTCCGTATTATCAGGAAAGCACAGTTGTACATTCTTGGCAACATCAGGTTTTAACCCACTCAAGTAAATTTGTTTCATTACTGTTTACATTCACTTCCTTTTCATCGGCTAACACCAAGGATACTGTCCATAAATTTATAAACCTTTCTGTAAAATCTGAAACATCCTCACTTTCCTTCTGCTGACGTGCTGTTACTTTTCTCCAATCTGTTTTCGGTGGGTAATGCTCTTTCAAAAATCTCCACACTAATTCCCACCCTTCTCCCACATTCTCTCTTAAGGCGTTCTATTTCTTCTTTTTTTTCTTTTTCTGCATATATAACTTTGTTTCATTTCAGTTAATTATTTGTGAAACTTCTGCCTTTGCGCCCGATTCTGTTTGATTGCTTCATCCTGGTTCTGTCCACGTTCCATCAGACAGACTATATTTCTTTTTCAGCTTTTCTTCTACATCTTTTAACTTCTTTTTCTCTGACACCCAGTCAGAAACCTCCATTAACTTGTCTTTACACCAACTCATCTTAAACCCTTAAGAAAAGGGCTTAACAGAGCTACTCCTCGACACACAAACCACAAAACACTGTGCAAACCAGTGGAGTCCTGGCTTTACTGCGCAGCCCTATACCACCCAGGCAGGACCAAATGTTTCTACCAGGGAGGCCACAACAGCATAAACCACAGAAATGTGGCTTTGCCCCGCACACCTGGAGCACAAACCAGTGGAGTCCCGGCTTTACTGTGCCCCACACAAAACTTGGAGCACAAACCGGTGGAGTCCAAGCTTTACTGCACAGTCAAACAGGTACCTCAAACAGACCCCTGTCTCCAACACCCAATTACTTGAGGTCCTCGCTACAGCTTTGAGAAAATCCCATTCAGTAGTGTGGAGAGGAGAAGGGACTTTTTAGAAATGAAGAATCCTTGCCTCATTTAATAATGGCGCCTAACTTTTTCTCTCCACCAACCAACGGGAGTTCCATTCTGCTAGTAGGACCCTGCTCGCAGTGCCAATTAAAGAAACATTAAACTATCAGAGTCCTGGTGTTGGTAAAAGAAGAGCTGTTTATTTGGATGCATATGGGAGATCAGCACTCAGCGCTTTTTATACACAGTAACAGAAAAGCTTCCTACTTTTGACATAGATTACCTAATCCCTAAAACGAATCATTAGTTTTCAGTCAAGCTTGGGTAGATGAAAACAACTTCTTATTAAGACTTTCCTTATTGCTTACATTTGCAGAACAAGACATTCAACTTCCCTTTTTACTACATTAAGACATGAGCTGTATTTTTCCACTGACCTATAGATGCCCCCTGGTATGTTTCCACTTGCCAGGGTTATAAGCAGTTAGGAAGCTAAAAGACAAGCAGTTTGTTAGCTTTCATAAAATTTATAACAATCCTTCAAATGTGTACCGGAGTCATTTTCCAATGATCAGTTACTGCAACCCAATAAAGTACATTTGATTATTGTTGATGATTTGAGTCTGTGTGTGAAAATAATGAAATAGAAAAGTCTTTTACCAAATATGTACACCACAGAAACCTTAGCATTATGTATATTGTACAAAATGTGTTTGGTCAGGGTCAGAAAAGAAGAACCATAGCATTAAATACAAAGTACATGGTGCTGTTTAAAAGCCCTAGAGATAAACTACTTACTACATTGGCCTGTCAGGCCAAATTCTTTTCAGTTCAAGGACACTACTAAAAAACCTTTCGGTTACTTGCTGGTGGATTTAAATGCAGACACATCCTATGACTACCATTAAGAACAGGTATTTTTCCTACAGCGGCTTATGTATTAAAAAAAATCTAAAAGCTGATGACTTCACTGCCACAGTCTCAGTTGAAAAACCACATTCCAGTCGTCGACACGCGTTCGGAGAAACTTGACTGTCTTACAGTTTCTGACAAAAGCCAGCCCCAGTCAGCAGAAAGCTATTCTCTGTGGGGCTTCTGATGACCTTGTTCAGACAACCGTTGAAATCGTATTGAACACATTGAAAGGGAACATTCCACTAACTGCTAAACAGTTTAGGGTCCTGAAGAGAAAGCGAAAGCTTATAAAGACTATAGTGAAGCATACTGAAAAAATGTACCTTGTACCCCAGAAACAGCTTGATTGGCTCTGAAAGTGGCCTGGCAATGAGAGTGATGTGAGAAAAAATACAACACGCAGGCTGGATGATGAAATGAGAGACATTCTTCAAAACTCACATCTGACCGAGTATGAAAAAACAAAGTTGTATGTGCTGTCGAAACATTCTGCTCCACCATCACTTGTCAGGTAAATAGTAATTGCCAGCAATGAAGAATTCCAGAGGAGAGTTTTCTGCTAGGGCCGTGAGGGGTGGAACTTCTACGTAAAAGCTTTTCTTGATGCTTGTTTGTGTAGAGGCCAATTGAAAAATGTCCAGATCTGACTTTGCGCATTCTACAGTACACATGCGCTGTGAACAAAAGTCATGTTTAAAATCTTGTCAGCTGAAACGAGTCACGGTCCTCTTCTTGGTTGTCCTACTGTATGTCTTTTGTGAGATGTCTGTCTTCTCTTAACTTGTCTTTTAACAGGCTTTGGTGGCCCCTCACGATGAAATGATGACATCTGTCTTCTTCTCTTGACACCCCTTCTAATGTAAGCAAGACCTGATCCTTCCTGTTGTGGTGCTGTCACTTTAGACATGACAGTGCTTGTAACGTTGCTATCCACATCTATGGCGATGTTTTTAGCTGCCAATGGCATATGCGGCTTAGCAATTTCAAACCTGTATCAGAAAAGTACGGCTTTTCTAAATAGTGCTCTGAAAATATTGCTTATACCTGCACACTCAGGCTACTTAAAAACCAAAGTTCATCAAGACTGTAACTCCTTTGAAAATCTGTCCTCATGTTGCTAGGAAAAAGTTCTTTCTATTCTTTCTTCACAATAAATTTCTTAATGAGTTTGAATTTCCCTCTGAAGACAGAACTGAGCTGGGTTAACTTGTTTGACTTGTCAGCTGCTTGTTCGGTGTTGGGAATTTCCTTGTGCAGAAAGAAGAGAGAGTCTTTTCCTACCATTGTTGAGTACAGTGGTAAAAGTGTACATGGATGGGAGACGTACTGGGAAAAACTAAGCTTACTGCTTGAAGAGGTGTTAGTAGGGCCAGCAAGGGGCATTCACCCTGTGGTCTATGTGGATCACAATGCCCCAGTGTAGTGATGGGGACACTATACTGTAAAAAGACGTCGTCCTTCAGATGAGATGTCAAACCGAGGTCCTGACTCTCTTTGGTCATTAAAAATCCCAGGGTGTTTCTTAAAAAGAGTAGTGGTGTAACTCTGGCGTCTTAGCCAAATTTCCACCCTGGCCTTTACCCATCATGGCCTCCTAATAATCCCAATCTATGAATTGGCTTAATCATTCTGGTCTTCTGAGAGCTGATGTGTGGTGAGCGTTCTGGTGCACTCTAGCTGCTTTCACATCATCCAGGTGGAGTTGCACATTGGTGGCACTGGAGTACCCATAAAAGCACTATAGAAGTGCAAGCAATTATTATTATTAAATTAGACCATGATAAACCACTTTTAATCTGATGGAAAAGTTTTAGTGTTGAGAAAAAATGGAACTGCAGATGCTTCAAAGATTATCGCTTCATCCTTGGCTGTGAATGTATGACTGTCTCTGAAACTTCCTGATAATATGCAAGAATGAAAGTAGCAAAATAGTCAAAAAGTAGGCACTTGAAGTTCACTTTTTTGTTTGTGTTTCCATTACAGAGTCAAACAGATAATACTGCCCAGTATACTTAACATTTTGATATGTTACAGTGAAAGCCTCTTTATTCATCATATTTACTTAGTTCCAGAATTACCTGCTGAGCACAATTTGCAATATTTAATCTTTCTCATGTTCTAGATGATGTGTGTGATACATGTCTCACTATGTCTTCTATCTTTTTAAAAAAGAAATAAAAAATGAGATACAGATGCAGCCATTCAAAACAAGCAGGCGATACCGAATTATTTTGCAGTGCGCTTGACGCAGTTTACCGCAAGTTACCGTATTAATACTGTAATTTCTTGCATAGTGCCGCATGATACCATGTGGTACCGCAAGTAAAATAATAGTATCTGGAAGTTCCGCAAGGTAGAGCTAATAAAGCTCAATCTCTCATGTCTGAGCTGTCACCATCAAAGTCTTTACCGAAGATATTACTAATAGTATTAATAATGAATGACCTTGGACAAGCTGTAAACTCAAAGTATTGCCCTGGTCCACATTCTTTTTTTCATTGACCGTCTTTGTAAAAGTAGCACCACAGCATTTTGCAATCACGCATTTGTTTCCAATCATGCAAAATACAGTAATTTTTGAGAATTTCTGATTCACCATGCCTTTCACATGCTCATAAAATATATTGATTTAGGAACATAAACATATTACTGTATGCAAACTGTACTGTATACAGTATGTATATGTAAATGTAATGTCTTTACTGTGCCCGTTTAAGTATTGAATATTTATATGGAATTTTACCACTGAAGGGAAATCTTAGTAGCTGAGCATAAAAAGAATAGGTTCAATTCCTGCTGTCCTGTGTGTGTGGAGTTTGCATGTTCTCTCTGGGTTCTCTGATTATTCTCCTTATGTGTGATATGATTTTCTCTCGCACTCCAAAACATACTGGTAGGTTAATTGGATTATGGGAAAACTTGCCCTGGTGTGTGTGTGTGCGTGTGCGTGTGTGTGTGTTTGTCTGTCCTGTGATGGACAGGCGCTATGTCCAGGGTGTATTCTGTTTTGTGTCCGTTGCTTGTTGGGATAGGCTCCAAATCCTCCATACAGGATAAAAAGATTAGAAAATGGATGGAAGTAAAAGGCAATGTGTGGATGGGACTATACAGTGTTAGAAACCCACTATGAGATGGCAGCATTTCACTGAGGATCAATTATTTTATAGTGCTGGCTTAAAGAAACAGCCTTTCCACCTCTCTTGCACATCAGTATCCATACCTAGTTAGTTATTTAAACAATTTGCCTCTTAATATAAACATCTTAAGATGCTGGCTCTGTGGATCAGCATCAGCTTTATTTGCCCATTCCTTCAATTCATGCGCATCCAACACACAGTTCAATGCTAGCAACTACACAAAATCTAAAATACAATCGTCATTTCAGTATCTACAGATGCAGCCATTCAAACTTTGTGGTACAAACCCGTACCGCACGCAACTACCCACAAGCCACCACGGCGTAACGTAGTACATGATTGGCTGGCCAAAATGACCGACAGGGACACGTGTGGCACATTGGTCGTTGGTAAAAAGATTAAATCATTTAATCTCTTTACTGTGCACATTTTAATCCTCTTAGTATTGAATATTTATATGGAATTTTACAACTAAAGTAAAGGAATTTTAGGAATATAAACAAATTATGTAAACTGTACTGTATCTGGCTGGTATTGGTAGTTTAAAGAAAAAATACACACCAGCATTCCATTTCTCCCTAAACATTTTAAGCATCAGTCTTACATGTGGTTATTTTGGAAACGCTTTTCTGTGCTCCTTCTGACAATATTACTGTACATTTATTTACTTTGTGAGAATAGTGATACTTTTAAGCTTTTCTGCGAGTACGCTCGTTATCGGAGTAAACAAAAGCATACTTTTAGAATTTGATTAATAGGGAATATAATATGGAATCGCAAATCTAAAGAAATGAATAACGATATAATTATATTCATGTACTGTAGCACAAACAGTAGTATAAGACTTTATACTGATATGTGTATGGTTGTTTCAGTACTTGATATGTCATTGTGTCTGTGGTGTGATGGTTTAAGTGACTTACTTATAAGCGTGAGGTTGGGTGTTCAAATCCACCTATTGCCATGAGTTTTCTTTTAACAAATAAACATTTCTTTGAAATATTATGGGCACTATATTGACCTTTTTATATTTCTAAATATCACAACATGTTCGTACTGTATGTACACAGTGGTACCGCAGGGTGTAGGGCGCAAACCCATGTGAGCCCGAAAGCCCTACATCAATGTAGCACATTTCCCCGGCGCTGCAGAAGCGTGTGAAGAATACAGATCACCAATTCAATTTCAGCCTTAGCCTGTCTCTGCCCCCGCTGCGATTAGAATATACACAAAGGATGGAAATCTTTAGAGTAGATGATCAGGTGTTTCGCAGACGTAAGCATAGTACGCAATTCAGGCTTTATGAACTCACACCTGGGATTCGATTAATTAAAAAAACGTATTTTTGTAAAAACTGCACCAGGTATTAGATCTTGTTTATATTAAAGTTATATCACTAGGCAGTGGTGGATGCTGCACTATTTTGGCAGTAACCTGCTAATCTGCTTAACAACTGTAGAAAACATGATTTAATTTCTGTACTGAATGCGTGTTAAATTTAAAAAATTAAAGTGTTTCAAATGTTTAACTAAGAAGTAGTGTAGTCTGCAAAGGAACAATAGGTTTATTCCGTGCTGAAAAGAGAAGAAAGAAAACGCAACGTTTCGGCTGTGAAGACTGACACAGCTTTGCGTTGTGAATCTCTTTTTCTAAGAAAACATTTGTCAGTCTGTCCGTGGGGGGAAGGGGGACTGTCTTTTACTGGATGGCTCGCCCATTATTCTTTGAAAATGAAAGAGGGAGGAAGAGTTGTAAAACAGGTTTTCTTTACAATTTATCCAGTGTGGCAATTTAACATACGCCTCAAGCCTTTGAAAGGCTTCTTTGAAAGACTAAAATAGCAAATATTATGGACATTTTATTGAGTTTCTTAGAATTTGAGTAATAGGGAATATAATATGAATTGCGTATCTAAAGAAATTAATAACGATATATATGTCCCTCTTCTGCACTATGTCTAGTCGTGGCTTTTTTCTGTTTACTTATTTCAAGTAACACCTGCTCCATTTCTAAAACTGCAAAAAAAGTGCATTTTTGTATTTTTTACACCTCTAGCACTTAAACGTCGTTAATTTTCTTTTGCCTTAATTTTTAAACTGAATTTTAGTTTTAGCCTTAAAAAGTTTAAGTTTTCACTATCTTTTGTTTCTTGTCCTACAACTGTTATTATTGATCACCGAATTATTGTACTTGACATGACTTCTTTCATTCACCCCTTTCTGAAAGTCTATGACAAGCAGTGCTAGTGCTGTCTCTGGTGCGATCTTTTGCAGCTGAAATTTCACTATTTTAAATGAATAAGAAATTAGATTGCTCATAAATCTAATCACTTATTCTACATAAACACAGTGTAATTGCTCTCTGAAAATGTTCTTTTTCTTGTTTGTTTTGGAGACCTTGACCAAAACTGATTTGAGATGTCAGAAAGGATTTATTTTCTTTGTGTATTTCTGTTGCAGAAAAAGTGTGCATTTCCTACATTGCTTCGTTTGTGGAGATTTTAACTTTATATTTATGGTCAAATTTCATCTATAAATCGTACATTAATTATTAGCAGTAAATGCTGATGTTTTGCTCCCTCTTACCACAAAAATATATTTGTATTGTAGCTGGGATGAACTTTTCTTCATACGTGTCTCTCCCTACTGCGATTCGAACACGGAACTGTTAAAGATGGCAAGAAATCAGGCACGCAGAAGGAGGAGGCAAATAAGAGTGGCTTAACAGACATACACAGTCGTGTAACTGACAGTTTGAAGTAGCCTATCGTCAAATTTCGCTATGTTGCTGATAGGTTAAGCTTTCGAAACTCAGCCCCAAAGGCATGTGATTGATTTTTCACCCTGTTTCGTTGGTTAAATGCAAGGATCACAAGCACCACCATGTTACCTGGGATGTGTAGTTTTTAATTCAGTTTGAACTGTACTATAACTTGAACTTTGAACTATAACTGTACGTACTGTCTTTGTATTTGGCCAGGGCTTTAAAGAGAGGGCGCGGCAAAAATTTTCGTCTCCGCTTTAAAGGTACCCTCCTTGTGGAAAAATTTGACCTCGAACGTTTGCCCCGCGTACCCAACAGTATAATGAGGGTTAATAGCTTTCAAGAGTTAACAATAATTTAGGAGACCATTCAAGTTATCCAGTTAGTTTGATTGTTTAGTTTAAACTTCTGCAACAGAAATAACACACAGTTGTAATGATGTTGAATGCAGTGAGATGATAAGAGCTTTGAGGAACTCATGGTTTCTATTTCATTGACAATGATAACATTACATTACTATGCCAATGACATTATTTTCAGAAAAATAATGGAAAATAAAATTGTACAGTATAGCTACTACAATATATATATAGATATTACATACAGGTTAGTGTTGGGGTTATCTCACCATTTGTACAATTTGTTTAGTTACTCCAATTGGAACATAGATATCATCTATATACAATGAATGTTATATATATAATTTATACATTATCTAATGTATCAGTTTTAAATGTAACTGATTATAAAATTTAGAATTTTAGTTTATCACAAATATCTTTTTGAACTTTTCTTATCAAGAATGAATAATATAAACTTATTTCAGATACTACTGTAAAAAATCAATAATAAATACTAAGTCCCAATTGAGTCCCTCGCAGCTGCATCCAATGCTGCATGCAATGCTCAGCTCCCACCACCGCCACCTTGTCCCCCCCCCCGGGTGACTCAGGGGCAGGATCCGGCATGTTCGCCCCCCGGCTCGCAGGCCCGGTCCGCCCTGGCGACTACCTTAGCCGCCGCTTTTTTTCCCGGCTCCAGCAAGCCCGCGTCCCTCGGCCTTCGCCGGGCCTGCCCTCCACCAGGTGAAGTCGCTCCCCCTGCCACACCAACTCCTGCTAGCCCAAGTCCAAACTGGTCCCCACTCGCTGCAGTTAATCTTGGATGGGAGTCCTCTTGGATGCAGTCCTCTTGGATGGGAGCAAGGTAGCAGGGGTGGCGCACCGTTGCTGCACTCAGACAGATGGCAAGCATCTGCTTCCCCCCGGACCACAGCACCTGTCCTCAGCCGCAGGCCAAAGCCTCCCATCCTGGGGGGTTGGTGCCCTTGGTGTTGGGGAGGACGCCGGGCCAGAGTAGGGTTAGCAGTCATAAGTCTCCCATGGCACTTCCCCACTGTAGCGACCAGGTCGTACCCACGCCGGTGGGTGTGGGCACAGCTGGCAGGCCCCTGTGGAAGGGCATCTTCTCTCTGTGGTATCTGTTGGACGGGAGTCGCTCCAGTTCCACAGGTGGGACCACTGCTGGGTAGCCCTTGCCATCTGATGCACCCAGGAGTTGCTCAGGCTCCGGGTGTTCGCTGCCCCTGGGTCCGTTCTCCTTCAGGGTTAATTTCTCTAGGTGCACTTCATCAGTAACATTGGTATCTAAGAGGTAGGGCTGAAGATCATGTTGGATGCAGTCACTCTGCAGACCAGTGAGGAATGTGTGCAAGAACATACTTTGGACTAGAGCAGGATCATACTTCAGGCCAGACTCAGCTTCTTGTGAAGCAAAGATAATTTGCTGTCTCAGATCAAGAGCAAAAATTAGAAAACTTTGTGGTGTCTCTTTACTATGTTGTGCTTCTGTGGTAAGCTGCTTGTACAATTCTGTTGTCCCCTTTTCTTGGTAATGACACTGAAGAATTTGTCTTAGCGTAGGTAAGGTCAAATCCATTAGCCCTCAAGATAACTGCGCAACTGGAGCCCAGGTGTGATGGCCCTAATTACAGCATCAATTATTTCCTCCTCTGGATAGCCCTTATTTAATCCACTTTCTATCTGGTGAGCAAGGCTGGAGAATGATAACCTGTCTTTCTGACCAGGTTCCTCAATCTGACCGGAAGTCTTAAAATTTTTGTGAGATTGATTGTCTCTGCACTGAGTACTGGGAGCTACCAGAATTCACGTCATTAGATAGTGGGCGGAGTTTTGTACCTGGGGGTACTGTAGGGTTAATGCTCACACTGGAGAGTAGTACCATTTTGTCTTGTTTTTCTCTTAGTGACACTTGTTGTGCATTTATTTCTTGTTCCAGTTTTTCTGTTTCTCCATTTATTTGCTGTTTCAGCGACAACAGTGGCAGGGGCAAGTAATTACTCACTCAATTTATCTTAAGCACTTAACAGTTCAGCCATGCCACGGTCCTCTAAGTCCTCTAATTCACCTCTTACAATGTGGGTACTGATCAGAGATAATAATAATAATAATAATTGCTTACACTTCTATAGTGCTTCTCTGAACACTCCATTCAAAGTGCTCTACAGGCAATGGGGATCCCCTCAACCATCACCAATGTGCAGCCCCACCTGGATGATGCAACGGCAGCTATAGTGCATCAGAAAGCTCACCCCACATCAGCTTTCAGTGGGGAGGAGAGCAGAGTAATGAAGCCCATTCATAGATGGGGATTATTAGGAAGCCAAGATTGGTAAGGGTCAATGGGAAATTTGGCCGGGACACCAAGGTTACACCCCTGTTCGTTTCAAGAAACACCCTGGGATTTTTAATGACCACAGAGAGTCAGTTCCTTGCTTTTACATCTCATCCAAAGGATGGCGCCTGTTTACAGTTTAGTGTCCCCATCACTATACTGGGGCATTAGGACCCACATGGACCGCAGGGTGAGTGCCCCCTGCTGGCTCCGCTAACACCTCATCCAGGGGCAACCTTAGTTTTTCCCAGAAGGTCTCCCATCCAGGTACTGACCAGGCTCACACCTGTTTAGCTTCAGTGGGTTGCCAGTTGTGAGTTGCAGAGTGATATGGCTGCGGGTATGCTGCTGAGATCTGAGGGATAAGTGTGTTTTATTAGCTATGTTCTCTCCAGGAATACTAAGAAAGCGGATGAGCTCTATCAGCGTCTCTCTGAATAGTGTGCATAGTATTTCACCAACTTCCTCTTGAAGTTCTCGGAGTGCATACATTACTGCAGCAAGGGTGAACCGTGCTGTTGTGGCTGGGTGTTTACCTGGTGCTGACTGGATTCCTGCCTCTGGTAGTCATTGTACCTCAAGTGCATTCACTGCTCCACCAGCTCCATGTCTCATCTCCACCACTATCAACTACCTCACTATGATGCTGACCTGAATGATCACAAAGGTTGAGTTCTACTAGAGAGGATTCTGCCTGGCATGGTGATGGTCCGCCCTGCAGCCAATCCCAACGGTGCCTCCAAAATCGTAGTGTCCCTGAAGAGGGAAATGATTAAATAAATCACTCAAACTTGTTGCTTCCTCATCAGTGGATTTATCACAAGAGGAAGAGGAAGGCAACGAGAACTCCCTCTCTCCATGTTTCACAGACATAAGCAATAAATAAGGTACTGATCTGAATGAAAATTCTACTAGTAGATAACAGACACACCAATAGAATAAAATAGCACTGCAATGAGAATTAACCAAACTTAGTCCAACAGATTATCATTGCTAACCAAATACTGCAAAATTATGAAAATAGAAAAATAGTATGAAACATTATCCATTACAACCTTGTAGCGGCAATGCTTGTTAATAAGACAGAATTAAGTGTTGCTTTGCTTTCCCAAATAAGGCCCCATCTCTCTCTTCATTGAAGCTATTCATGCAGGCTGATTTAAAGATGTTTTCTTTTGATAAGGGACAGCTCCCAAATGGGGATGCACTTAGCTAAGCCTGGCTATCTTGATCAATGGTCATCCATTGGCGCCTGTCTGTCTAGGGAGTGCCAGATGGACATCTGGACTGCATTCCTAAGTGTCAGGAGTAAGTGACTCATATCTCACCTTGATCAACCAATCAGGGACTGGTAGGGCCGAGTAACCCACGTGGAATTCTGATGCCCATGAAACTTTCAGCCAATGAATGAGCTGAAGTTCGTCCAGGTAAAACAGGCAACACAGAGCTCCGAGACTATTCTGGAGAATTCTAAGGAGAATTCCAGGGGTGCGAGACAATTCCAGGGCAGGACGGCCCAGGAGCAAAAAGGCTCCCAAAGGCAGGACATTCTCACAGCGCGCCTCCTGACCATCCTGAGACTCAGCCTGGACAACCACGAAACGGCCAGTGTGTCCGAGTGCCAGAAGTTTCCTCTGTTCTAAGAGTATAGAGCGGAGGTTGCCAGAGAGTAACCAGAGGATCCACCCGAGGTTAGCACCAGCAGCAAGCCTCGTGAACACGTCGGAACTGTGGACAGCTGAATCACCATTCAGAACTAGCGCTTCATCAGGAACTAACCGGTCCTCTTCCTGACCTGCTGGGACCCACAGTCATCTTTTCTCCTGTGCACAAACTCTTGCTAGTTTCAGCCAAAACTAACTAGCCGGTCTTCAGTGAGCTTCAGCAGCACACCGTCGCAAGCCGCACAGCACAGCCTGGCACCGAGCCAGAGAGCCCGCAGGAGATCTGAATCCCCAGAGACTGGATGAGTATTCAACTTCACTGCATTACAATTTAATTGTTATCCCAACCAGTTGATATCAATTTAATTCCTAAGAGTTATGTACTTGTTTTGAATATCTAATGTAGAAGTTGTAACCAAGTTCAATTACGAAACGGTCTAAATGAATGATATACTGAACGTATGTCCTCTTGATATATGTAACTCTTCGTAACTGAATGAATATATATCTTTTGTATTCTGATAACCCTCACGATAAGATCTGTTAGGTTTACATGCACATTCTATGTATTAATAAATGTATCCTCGTGTATTAGTACCTGTGTGTGTGCGTTGTTTGAGTTATATCGCATGGTTGGATTCTAAGGCCATTAAAGGAATCAATTTCGTGATTTACGGCTACAATTAATAATTGTCCCCGTAAATGCCCAAACCCTACAGAACTGGTGCCTCGTGAGAGCACACTACAACCTGTTACATTACAAGCCATAAAAAAGACAAGTGAGACAAGTGGCAGAGAGGTATCTTGCTCTTGCACACTGGTGCACTGTGCCTTGATGTCAGTACTGAAATAAAAGACTGATTACTTCTTTTCTCTAGCTTAGACTCTGTTGCATTCCGGTCTCCTGAAGTGGGGGACCTCACCAGTCCTTCTTCACAGAACATCAGTTACTGCTATTTTCATGACATCTGCTGTATATACAGTATGGGTAAGATGGTGCCGACATGGAAGGCTGCCATCCTGTGAGCTCCCATTCGTCCTTGTCTATTTCTTCATTTTTTTGTTGTTTTTCATACTGCTAACTGCACATACTGTTTACTCAGTGATTAGATATGACCCACAAACACTTATAGACACAAGATCGAATATTGGAACAGTTAAATCTACACCAATAATTACTGCCAACTATCTGGACTGTGGTGTCTCACCTGTACCTGTACTGGGAAGAAGATGGCGTCATAGGAAGAGGGGTAAACGGGCAGGCGTTCTGGTATGACTGAGGCAGTGCTGCAATCGTGCCCCGCTCCCAAGTATACTTCTTGCTAATGTCCAGTTACTGGACAATAAACTGGATGAACTAAGAGCAAGGCTTGCTTTCCAACGGGACATCAACTGCAACGTGTTGGCGTTCACTGAAATCTGGCTTGACCCATCTGTTCCGGACTCTGCTATACTGCCGGGAGGATTTTCTATTCACCGTCAGGACAGAACAACGGATTCGGGTAAGAGCAAAGGCGGCGGGGTATGCTTCATGGTAAACAATTCCTGGCGCACAGACGTGGAGATTATTTCAGCATCATGCTCTACACATCTTGAACATCTGACAATAAAATGTCGCCCTTTCTATCTACCGAGGGAGTTCACATTGGTAGTTCTCACAGTGGTGTATATTCCACTGTTGGAAATTTCACAAAGGCACTGGATGAACTACACTGTCACCTTAACAGACACGAGAATATACATCCTGAAGGAGCATTCTGTCATGACCACCAGCCAGCAGAGATCAACGCGTAAGCGAGCTAATCAGCATCAGCAGCGGGTTACTATTAACAAGCGCCGCCGCACGAGTTAACACACCTGCAATTGCTCTACCGTGCAGCACGCCGGGTTATTTATACTATTCTAACCTTCTTCCCGTTGCTCGGTATTGAGTTCACTTCTTGTTGCTCTGCCTAGCATTTCTTACCCTTTTGCCATCCTGGAATTCTGTCTACACCTTTTGCCTTCTGACTTCTGATCTCGTCTCGCCCCTTGGATTGTTTGCTATCTGTGCCTATTTCGGATTTGACCCTGCAGCTCTCTTTTCAACCACGATTCTGTCTCACATTTTGGATTGTTCGCCACCAGTGCCTTTACCGGATCTCGACCTACCTTACACCTTCGGACTATGACTCAGCTCCTGGTTTTGCTCTGTTCGCTTACTTACCTCCCAACGACTCCTGCATCTGCATTGGATCCTTTTCACCTCTACAGAGCAGCGTTACACATTCATCATAGCGGGTGATTTCAATGGTGCAAACTTGAAGAAAACAATGCCTAATCTACATCAACACATCAGTTACTGCTACACATCAACTGTCCAATGCGTGGAACAAACATGTTGGACAATGTTTACACTCCCTTCTAGGATGGTTAGAAAGCCCTCCCCCGACCTCCTTTCAGCAAATCCGATCACGCCTCCATTCTGCTACTTCCCGTTTACAAGCAGAAGCTTAAACAGGAGAGGCCAGTGTTAAGAACCATTCAATGTTGGTCAGATGAATCGGATTTTATATTAAAACACTGTTTTGCTACCAGGATTACTGTTCTCAAATATCCAAATCAGAAACCATGGGTAAATGGCAAGATACGAGACAAACTTAAAGCTAGGACAGCTGCTTTCAATTCTGGCTATATGGATAGATACAAAAAATCCAGATATGACCCTAGGAAAGCTATCAAAGTAGCTAAATACAACTACAGAGTAGAATTAGAGTCATATTATCATGGCTGCAACACACGGAACATGTGGAGTGGTATACGCACCATTACAAACTACAAAACGCAACCAAGCTATATAGCACAACAGTCTGCCTGTCTTCCTGATGAGCTAAATTTGTTCTATGCTTGGTTTGAGGTTAGTAATGCAGATCCAGCCAGGAGGATTCCAAAAATCCAAGATGAAAACTCACTGATCATATCCAGAGCTGATGTGTGTAAAGTTTTTAAAAAGACCAATCCATACAAGGCTCCTAGCCCTGATGCTATCCCTGGCTGTGTTCTGAAGGCATGTGCAGACCAGCTGGCAGATGTCTTCTCGGACATATTCAATCTCTCTCTAGCTCAGTCTATAGTTCCTTCCTGCTTTAAGAAAACCACCATTGTCCCTGTTCCTAATAAACCCAGAGTCAGTTGCCTGAATGACTACCACCCCGTTGCACTCACAACAGTTATCATATAGTGCTTCGAGCAGCTGGTCAAAGCATCCATCACCTCCTCACTGCCTGAAACCCTAGACCCACTGCAATTTGCGTATTGCCAGAACAGGTCAACAGAAGATGCTATTGCCACTGCCCTCCATACCGCCCTCTCACACCTGGATATGAAAGGAAGATATGTGAGAATGCTGTTTGTTGATTACAGCTCAGCATTCAATACCATAGTGCCCTCAAAGCTTGACATCAAGCTCCAGGACCTAGGACTGAACACCTCTCTTTGTAACTGGATCCTGGACTTCTTGATGGAACGTCCGCAGGTGGTTAGGGTGGGCACCAACATATCCTCTACCCTGACTCTAAACACTGGTGCCCCCCAAGGCTGTGTCCTTAGCCCTGTCCTCTACTCCTTATTTACCCATGATTGTGTCGCCAGGCATAACTCAAACTCCATCATTAAGTTTGCAGACAATACAACAGTCATCGGCCTGATCACAGATGGTGAAAAGTCTGCATACAGGGAGGAGGTTGAAACCCTGGCAGCATGGTGCTAGGAGAACAACCTCTCTCTGATTATCGGTAAGACTAAGGAGATGATTGTGGATTATAGGAAACACCAGGGAGGAGATCACACACCTATCTATATCAATGGGACTTCAGTGGAGAGGGTCAGCAATTTTAAGTTCCTGGGAGTTAACGTCACAGCGGAATTAACCTGGTCTCAACACGCCAATGTCGTGGTCAAAACAGCACGGCAGCCCCTATTCTTTCTCCGCAGGCTAAAGGCAATTGCCATGCCATCACATATCTAGGTCAACTTCTACAGGTGCACTATTGAGAGCATCATTACTGGTTGCATCACTGCCTGGTATGGGAACTGCTCCGCCCAGGATCGCAAAGTACTGCAGAGGGTGGTGAAGTCAGCACAGCTCATTACCAGCTATGAGTTACCAAACATCCCGGATATCTACTCAGCTAGATGTCTTAAGAATGCCAGGTCTATTCTCAAAGACCGTGGTCATCCCAGTCACAAACTGATTTCTCTCCTACCGTCCGGTAAACAGTATCGAAGCATTCGGTCAAAGTCCAACAGATTACGGAACAGTTTCTACCTCCAGGCAATAAGACTGCTAAATAGCCAACATGCAGCTCCTTTAGCAAATCACCCATAATGGCTACATGGACATACTTTTTTCACTGTACTGTGCATACTGCACTACTTGGACATAATATATTGCATACACCATGGACACTTAGCAGCTCTAGTTTTGTCTGTCTTTATTTTATTCAATTTCCATTACATTATTATCTATTATTATGTAACCTTATTTTTTGTAACCTTTATTTTGTGATTCCCCCCCTCACTCTGGTGAGCTCGTAGAAAAGACATTTTATTGCCAGTAACTACTGCTGTATGCTGTATTGTTGTGCATTTGATAAGTAAACTTTGATTGATTGATTGACTGATGACAGTCATGCCATTGCACTTTTTTCTGTGCTGTAGAATTTGTCATTTGAGCCTTCATACTGTGACTATTGTTTTAAACTAATAGAATAATATTTTAGTGCCTTTTTGTTTATAATTCTCAGGTTCTCAATCTCCAAGAACAACATTTTGTAACATTAGTGTTCAGAAGGTTATGTAGGAAGGACTGCAGTTTTTTAAGTGCTAATGTGATGTAAAATTGAGATAGAAACACTTAACTCAGTCAAAACATAACATGTAGTTTAAAAACATGAACTCGCATGGTTTTGTTGAATTATTGGAAGCTGATCACGCGAGAGGAAGCAAACAAGGTACTTTATCCCTGAGCACTGCAGCAGGGCAGAGTTCCTGGTGAAGAGTACTTTACTTGGTCAACAATAACGAACCAAGTTAATTATAAGTATATTATATCTACCTGTGGCGGCGCCCATGCAGGCAGCAGCCCAGCAATCTCTCTCAAATGGATCTTTTTTCTTTTTTTTGTTGCTGTTATTGTTGTTGCTGTTCTTAGTTCTCAGTCTCTCTCTCATCAATGATCAAGTACATAACTTACGATCGACAAGACTCTTAGACATCTGAACAAGATCCGCAGGACTATCACTAAGTCTGAAAGATCTGGACTGCATCAGCTTGTACGGACTTCGCCAACAAGGCGTGGAAGCTACAGTATCACCTGAGTAAGATAACCAAGCAAGGAGGTGTCGTAAGCGATGTGAACGAAAAGGAAATTCAGTAAGCGGGCTGGGCTGCAAACTAGACTAAAGACCGAACGCAACAAACACCCTTTACCAACCCTTTTACTTGCTAATGTCCGATCCCTTGACAACAAACAAAATGAACTCAGACTGAGACTCCCCACACAATGGAAAATTACAGACTTGGCTAAACACAGGAGGAGCTGAATCAGTCCTGCAGGACTGTTTTGAATGCACTGACTGGTATGTTTTCAATGAGGCAGCCACTCAAGGATCACACACTGACATACAGGAATATGCATCATCAGTCACTAGCTAAATCAAGAAATGTGCTAATGATGTTACACTCACAAAAGAAATAATAACTTTTCCCAACCAGAAACTGTGGATGAACAGTGAGGTTCGCATATTAATCAAAATAAGGGATGCAGCATTCAGATCAGACAATAAATCAGAACTAATTCTAAAGAATGGTATCAAAGATGCAAAAAACACACTCAAACAGGAATTAAAGGAACACTTCAGCACTAATGACCCATGGCAAGGTATACAGACCCTCACAGACTACAACAGGTAGAACATCTGTGCTTCTGTCCATGATGCCTCCCTGCCTAACGAGCTCAACAACTTTTAAGCTCGGTTTGAAGCCAGCAACACAGAACCAGTCAACATAGCTGCACCCTCCGCAGCTGACCAGGTGCTCTCGCTGTCTGCAGATGAGGTGAGGAGATCTTTGCTAAAAGTGAACACACACAAGGCTGCAGGATTCACACACATATTCACACACATTTTCAATATGTCCCTGGCCCAGGCTGTAGTCCCCACCTGCTTCAAGACAACCACCATCATCCCAATACTGAAGAAAACCACAGTGACATGCCTTAATGACTACCGCCAGGTGGCACTTACTCCTGTCATCATGATGTGCTTCGAGAGGCTGGTCATGGGGCACATTAAGGACACCATTCCAGCCAGACTGGACACATACCAATTCGCTTACCTCCCAACAGATCCACAGATGATGCAATCTTCATTGCCATATACACTGGCTTATCCCATCTGGATAAAAAGAACACATACACAAGACAACTATTCATTGACTTCAGCTCAGCTTTTAACACCATCATTCCAGAGAAACTAGTCAAGAAACTCAGTGTGCTGGGTCTTCAACTGGATTCTGGACTTCCTGACAGGCAGACCCCAGGCTGTCAGGGTTGGAAACCACACCTCAGGCACACTAACTCTGAACACTGGGGTCCCCCAGGGTTGTATGCTTAGTCCAGTGCTCTACTCCCTCTACACCCATGACTGTCATGACTGGCCAAACATAACACCAACTTCATCATCAAGTTTGAAGTTGACACCACAGTTGTAGGTCTGATCACAGACTATGATGAGAGGGCCTACAGGGAGGAGGTCAATCTCCTTACAACGTGGTGTGAAGACAACAACCTCACCCTCAACGTCAGCAAAACCAAGGAGCTAATCGTTGATTTCGGTAAACTGCAAAACAGTCATGCCCCTATCCACATCAATGGGATTGAAGTGGAAAGGGTCAGTAACTTCAGATTCCTTGGCATTGTAATGGAAAGTTACTGAGATAAAGTGCTTTATCCTAAAAATATTGTTTACGGGCAGAGCTGTGATGCAGAAGCAGCTGGATTCTTAGAACAAAGTGTGATTGCACCCAGCGAGTCAAGGGCACGGGATGTTTTAATAATGCTTATCTCTGCTGAAGAAAAAGGAGGATGAGAAACTATTTACGTAACTACTTTCTTTCTTTGCTTAAAGCAGAAAGCTATAAGGAATGGTAAATTACTGCTTTACCTGTCCTTGAAGCATCAGCTAAAAAAGATATAAAACAAGGGACTCTCCCTGCTCTCTTTGAATTAGCCTTCACTTCTCTGCACAGACCAGTGATTGCTTTTTCCCATATTGCAATATGAATAAATGCCTTACTGAGTGAATGAGAACACCTTCTTTGATAAAGATTCCACGACAACTTTGGCGATGAGGATGGGGTCACAAACCTGATTGTGGACGTCTATTGGAACTCCATCCGGACCTGGACAATTTTCGTGAATGGGACGAACCTCAGGGGATAAATACTTATCCTTTTAGAGAAGCGTCTGGAGAAATCCGTGGTCGTATGACATCAGTAAGTGATCCTTTAAAAGAACTAATAGTTTGAAAAGAGAGCCATAGGGGTGTCCCTTCAATAAGTCAGGGACTTATATCAGGTCTGGGACCTGGCAAGTCTGGGACTCGTGAAAAGAACATATCTTAACACAGACGTGTGGTTTTTGCTCTGCTGAGTAGATAATATGATATTGTTCTGGAAACAGTGAGGCATTGTCGACAATGGGTAAAGAGAGCTCTAAAGGCAAAGCTGGGCAGTATGGCCCAGCCAAGTTCATGTACGATACATTTGGTAATGTGGGAATAAAGTGTCCTCCCCTTTAGAGTAAGTTGGGTTTTCCAGAGAATGGCAGCTTTAGTCCACGATAGGATGAACATCCTATGGAGAAGTTGCAGGACAGGGAAAGAAAGTAGATTGGAAATGTTTTGAGCTGTGGAGAAACAAGGCACAGGCTAGGAAAAAAAAAAGAAGCACATAAGAAAAAGATGACCAAACTCTGGGTCTTCAGTTTCCTATGATAGAATGTCCAAATGCCCAGGGCAGTAACCCTGATTTAGTTTTTCGTCCGTGGAAATTAGAGGAACTGGCAGCCGTAATTGGCGAACTATTAAACTATTAAACCCCAAGACAAAAGACAAACAGGCGAAAACACACCACCGCCTTGCGGCGTCTAGTCACTCAATGTAAGCCCATGAGCAGTGAACTAGAGACTGTTTTTTTTTTTCAAAAAGACCCTGAAGCTTGACTACTGCGATGTGCGTGACACGTTAAAACCAGGAGTGGTATATGACGCTGCCATAGGCAGTGGCTATCAGAACCAGCTAAACGCCATTTGCCAGAGAATAGAAGCAAAGTATCCCCCTAAAATGGACTGGTTCACCTTGAGATAAACCAAGCAAAAGCCTGGAGAAACATGTAATGATTTCTTGGAAAGACTGGCCCCCCTCTGCAGTAACCTCAGTGGCCTGCCCCCGCCTGCCCCTATTGACAACGGCTCAGTATATGAAACTCAACTTACCCGTCTTTTTGTGGATGGCCTGCTTCTCGAAATAGGGAGCATGGTAAAAAAAAACTCATGCATCGGTTGGGACATCGCCTGGTTGACAGAGGTGTGTGGCCATGCTTATCATGCTGAGAGACAATTAGCATCAAAGAACGAGAGAAAGGCATGAAAAGAAAGCCATCAGCTACACCAGCTCCAGATGGCCCAGCTCCAGTTCCATCAAAGAGGAAGAGGATGGGGCCGTGGCAGATGAGGAGGCTACCAAGGAAGAGGGAGAGACCGAGGAGAAGGAGACCACGATGCATGTTTTCACTGTGGAAAAACAGTGGGCAAGAAAATGCCCCAACAAGGAGGGAGGAGAGGAAGATGATGGGGGCTGGGATTCAGGCCCCCCAGCTGGAGTAACAGTCAGCACACCATGGCAACGAGAAAAGAAAGACTGACGGTCCCCACCAGAAGAGGTAGGCCCTGAGGACACCGCTTTCATACCGCCTGCCATCTCCTCCCCTTCCCAGCTGCCCAAAGTCACTTTGCATATTAATGGCGATCCCTATGACTTTTTAGTTGACACAGGGGCAACCCGTTCCCTGCTTAGAGACGACGTACACCGTTTCAAGCTCTCATCGAAATCTTTCCTGACTATAGGAGTAACTGGCACCCCGACAAAGGCTCATTTCACCACACCACTCACTGTAGAATGCCAGAAGCATGGGATTGGGCCTACCAACCATTCATTCTTACTCTCAAGAGAATGCTCTGTTAATCTGTGTGGCAGAGATTTGCTCTGTAAAATCGGCCTCATCATTGTCTGTTCAGAACAAGGGCTCGAGCTAACCTGCAATGAAGATTGCTTGCCTCGAACCATGGTTGTCCAACTCTCCCCCACAGTCCCGGACTATTACTACAGCTGGGACCTATTAGGAAAGGATGTGGGTCAGGTTTCCCAGACGATTCTAAATGATGCAGCCAGGCTGTGGCCTGGCCAGGGCAATTTTCAAAATGGTCTATTGATAAGTTGCAGTGTACGGCCTCGGTTAATTTCGGGGGCCCGGATGAAGGTTTTGAGGAAGTCTGGTTTAGAAATGGACAGTGTAGCGATAGACTAAAAGGGAATGGTTATCTGGTCTCAAGGGATTTTGCTGCCTTTGCCGTGACCCTGACTACTGAGCAGCAGTCTCTGTATCGGGTAGGGACGCACCCACACATGTCTCTGGCAAAAGCTGCAGGCTTCTGCTGGCAAGATGTGGGCGTCTTTGTCCAACAGTGCGTTACTAGCCAAGCATGGACAGCCCCAGATGCTGAAGGCATTGGGCGTAACTCTGCTCTCCAGGCTAGCTGGCATCCCTGCTCACCTGTTTTTAACACCTGGAGGACAGTGCACCTGACTGCCTCTGATGACAGGATGGGCCGATTGTTTGCCTCAGTCCCAGTTGACACTTCATACCCTGCACTGGAGGGAGTCCCGGATTCCCTCTGGGCTGCCCACAAGTACAACGTGGGCCTGATAAAGGGTGTTGTCCCCCTAGACGTGGTACCAAAATCTACATTTAGGCCCTGCAGACCACAGTATCCACTGAGACCTGATGCTGAGGCTGGAATGGAACCTGTGGATAAGCTGATTGCTGAAAAGATTCTCATCCCCTGCCCAACGTGTCCATGTAACACTCCAATTTTCACCGTGAAAAAGGCCGATGGGGAATCTTGGTGCAGTAAACGCATGAAGTAAATGCCGCCATCCATGCTCGGGCTCCAGTGGTCCCCAACCCCACCACCATTCGGTTTTTTATCTCCGGGGACTCAAAGTTTTTTCTGTCATTAATTTGGCAAATGTCTTTTGCAGCATTCCAGTTCATCCTGAGTCTCAGTTTTGGTTAGTTTTTACTTTTAAAGGAAAAAAGTACACATGGACTCGGATGCCCCAGGGGTATACCGAGGCACCTACTATTTTCTCCTCGACACTGCAAGAGTGTTTTTCAGGGTTCTCTTTTAAGCATGGTAGCACCCTTGTCCAATATGTGGACAACCTGTTGGTTTGCATTCTAGACACCAGAGATCTCTTAATCTTTTTATCTGAAACCGGTAACAAGGCCTCACTTTCTAAAGTACAGCTTGTTAAAGAATGTGTGCGTTACTTAGGCCACGACATCTCTGCCAATTCTCATTCGATTGGCACTGAACGAGTGGCAGCCATTCAAAAGATTCCAAAGCCTCAAACGAAAAAGGAGATGATGTCCTTCCTTGGTTGTACGGGATACTGCAGATCCTGGATTCCTGTCTATGCCCGACTGGCACAGCCCCTGTCTGACGTGACTCATGCTCCAGGTCTAACCATGATTGACCACTTGACGTGGACTCCCTACGGAGAAAAAAGTTTTGTCAACCTTAAAACAGCTCTGATGTCAGCCCCTGCTTTGGGCCTTTCTGACATGACTAAGGGTTTCACGCTGACTGTTGATGAGAAACATGGGTTCTACAGCGCTGTACTTTTCCAGGCCCACAGCGATCATTTTAAGCCTGTGGCCTATTACTCTCAGTGCCTCACTTCTGTGGCCCGCAGCCTGCCAGCCTGCCTTTGTGCTGTTGCGGTAGCAGCTGCAGCCATTATGGCCTCTGCTTCCCTGGTGTGCTACTGCCCTCTTACGGTCCTTATACCTCATGCGGTGGCCTCCATCCTTCTCCAGAGTAAGACCTCAAACTTTTCTCCCGTGTCCACCCTCCATTACCACCACATCCTTCTGTCCCTTCCTCACATCACTATCAAACGGTGTACAGTGCTGAATCCAGCCACCCTGTTGGCTACGGAGGATGAGGGGAGCCACATGATTGCCTGGTGGCCATTACCTCTCAGGTAACCCCCAGACAGGATCTTTGCTCTTCCCCTCTTCCTAACTCTGACTTGGATTTTTATGTGGATGGATCAGCTAGGAAGGATTCTTCAATGGGACAGAACCACGTGGGGTATGCGGTTGTTTCTGATCACAAGACAGTTGAGGCCTGCCGCCTTCCGTCTCACCTGTCTGCACATGCCGCCGAACTTTTCACCCTCACATGGGCCTGTGTCTTGGCTGCCTCACAGTCAGCTACTATTTAAACTGATAGTCGATACGCTTTCGGCGTCGTCCACGACTTTGGCACTCTATGGAAGAACAGAGGGTTTCTCACCTCTCAAGGTACGCCCATTCAGCACTCTCTTATGGTCAGTAATCTGCTTGAGGCTATCCTTTTACCTCAGGCCATTTCTGTGTGTAAATGTGCAGCCCATACCAGTGCCACCGACGACGTCTCAAAGGGCAATGCTCGGGTTGATGTGGCCGTGAAGGCTGCTGCTGCTTCCTCCTCTCCATCCCCATCCAGCCGGAGCCCCAGGTGGCTTCTCTACCTGACATGCAAGCCATTGCTCCCGCGTCGGAAAGAGGTAAGTGGAAAACATCTGGATGTTCTTTCTCCAACGGGGTGTGGCTGGGACCCACAGGTAAACCCTGCTTACCCCTCCTTTTTTTTTCTTCCCTACATCGCAAAGTTGACACATGGAAAGGACCATGTGTCAAAAGGAGGGATGGTGAGTAAGTACGCAGTGGGATACAAGGGGGCATGCCCACAGACCTCACGCAACTTGATGAGTGTCTGCTGGCATACTGCTGGAAAATGTCTAGACTTGCCAGTAATATTCACAAACAGGTTAAAGCTGCCCTAACTACACCAGACCAAGACTACTGCCACGATCTCCAGCCAGGAGATTGGATCCTGGTGAAAGACTTCAGGAGGAAAAAGTGCTGTTCGCCCAGGTGGAGAGGCCCATACCAGTTCTACTGACCACAATCACCGCCGTGAAGGTTGCAGAAAGAGTACCCTGGATCCATGCATCACACTGCAAGAAGGCCTACAAGTAGACGGCCTATCAGAGCAATGATGACGTTTGAGTGTCTCAGTGTCTTTGGCACCCATTCCAATGCTTTGGGTGGTCACTCGGTAAAAGCCTGTGTGGACCCATCTCCCTCAGTCTGTTCACGATTGTCCCCATTTTGTTGACAACTGACTCTGACTACTGGAGGGCCAAACGGGACTACTCCAGTTCCAAAAAGCAGACAGAAGAGAGAGGTTGTTTCCCCACTGGAGTGGCTGAATGAGACCGATCATGCTGATTTCCAGGACAATTTGTGGTGTTGTTACATGAACTATACTGTGAAAAGTACTCGACCGAATGCGTCCTGTTATGTGTGTTCTCTAATGCCTCATTCCACAGCCTCACCAGGAAGGCTCATCCCTCAGCCAGTTGCAGGTATTTGCTCTGAGTGTATAAGTTTAGTTGTGGGGTTTCAGAGGCCTGACCCCGGAGGATTTGTCCTAACCTCATTGGCCTACTCCAAGGGGTACAACTACAGTACAATGAATGGGTCTGGGGGACATGTCCCAGGCTCCATTGAACTAAGTTTCAACACGTCTGACACTACCTCACGAGGGTTGAGTTTCAGTCTTCACATGTCTTACATCAGCGACAAAAAAACCTGAGTGCCTCCGATTTGGAATCATGATAAAACACATTACTTGGACTGACTCCCCAATCAAAATAGTAGTTCACCTCCCATCCATGATCTACCACTCACATTGCTATGAGAACAAATGTCAGGGTCCATCCTTAAGACGAACCCTAGGCTGTAATATTACTACCACCAACCCTACCCTGTCCGATGGAACTATGGTGTTAATAGACTGGTATTGGCAATGTGGTGCAAAGGTGTATAATAGCCTTCCTCCTCAGTGGAAGGGTGTTTGTGCACTCGTTACCCTGCACCACCCAATCCTAGTAGTTCAGGTAGACTCCCACTTGCTAGACTCCACCCAGCCCTTGGCAATGTGGTGCAAAGGTGTATAATAGCCTTCCTCCTCAGTGGAAGGGTGTTTGTGCACTCGTTACCCTGCACCACCCAATCCTAGTAGTTCAGGTAGACTCCCACTTGCTAGACTCCACCCACCCCTTGGAACTGATTTTCTCGTCAGGTCTAAGTCTCCAATCCATAGCTAATGCTCGCTGACTGCAAATAACCCTCTATGAAATGTACTCCTTTATTAATATAATGTAATGCTGGATGGCCTTGACGGAATTAAGCAAGAATTAAGAGGAGTCAGGCTGATGGCTTTATAAAATAGATTTTTGTTAGACCTCCAGAACTCAGCCTCTGAATTCCCCTTCTTTTCATTGTTAAAATCGTTATTTGGGTCATGGGGAATGTTTTTCTTGAAACTATTCATGCCTGTTGTTGTACTGTTTTTGCTGTTGTGCTGTTGTATGTCCTGTATGATTCTTATGCTTCGATCTATGGTAATGAAAAGGTTTACTCAGCAATGTGCACTGCTCAGAACAGACTCTGAGGAGCCCTGGGACCCACCAGGTGACCCCTATGAGGACTCTGTGGTGTGAACATGTTTAAGGATAAAAAGGAGGGAATGTAATGGAAAGTTACTGAGAAAAAGTGTTTTATCCTAAAAATGTTGTTTACAGGCAGAGCTGTGTTACAGATGCAGCTGGATTTTTAGAACAAAGTGTGATTGCACCCAGCAAGTCAAGGGCATGAGATGTTTTAATAATTTTTATCTCTGCTGCTTGAAAAAGGAGGATGAGAAACTATTTGTATAACTACTCTCTTTCTTTGCCTAAAGCAGAAAGCTATAAGGAATGGTAAATTACTGCTTCTCCTGTCCTTGAAGTGTTAAAAAAGATAAAAAAACAAGGGACTCTCCCTGCTTGCTTTGACTCAGCCTTCACTTCTCTGCACAGACCAGTGATTGCTTTTTCCCATATTGCAATATAAATAAATGCCTTACTGAGTGAATGAGAACCCTCTCCTGGCTCTTCTTTGATAAAGTTTCCACAACAGCATCCATATCACTGAGGACTTCACATGCTCTCAACACCACTTGTCTGATTAAGAAATGCAACAGTGCCTGTACATCCTAAGATGGATGAAGAAGGCAAAGATATCTCCCCAGATCATCACTGTCACAATTGTAGTCCCTCCCCCTTAAGGGCACTCCAGTTCGTTCACTTTTTAGTTGATTTTGTGCATCTGCTCCCTGTTCCAGCCTCCCTACAAAAGCCAGATGCTTACTCTGTTCCGGGCTCTGCATTGGAACACAGATGCCCGGAGGCTCGCCTACCACCGAGTCGCCCTACTTCTGCTTCTCAGGTGGCATTCGTCTCCTAGGTGTTCTGAATCAGCCAAGTCTGGGGCCTGGAGTGCCTTGTTCTGTTGCCCCTTTTCCTCCCTGACCCTTCACCGGATCCCGCTCTGGTTTTTAACTTTGTCTCGTCTGTCTACAACCCCTCAACGGACGGATCCTGCTTCTGCTTTTAACTTTGTCTAGTTTGTCTTGGATCGATCACCCGGCTCTGGTCATCTGCCTACACGACTTCCCTTCGGACTCCTTTTTTGGACAGTTCTCCAGGACCATGCCCCTCGGAGCACCATCGGCACGCCCCCCCATTCGTCTACTAGCCCTGTTCCTTGTCTCCTCCTTGTGTGTGTTCACTCCCTTCCGGATTGTGTTGTCTGCATAGGGTCCTGAAAGACTCTTCGTAACAATCATTAACTTTTACAGATACACAATAGAAAGCATACTGATAAGTTGCATCAAAGTGCGATGTAGCGGTAAGGCTTATTAATAAGACAGAATTAAGTGTTGCTGTGCTTTCCCAAATGAGGCCCCATCTCTCTCTTCATCGCTGTGGTGCAGCCACAGAAAAGCTATTCATGGAGGCTGATTTAAAGATGTTTTCTTTTGATAAGGGACAGCTCCCAAATGGGGATGCACTTAGCTAAGCCTGGCTATCATGATCAATGGTCATCCATTGGCGCCTAGCTGTCTAGGGAGTGCCAGATGGAAATCTGGACTGCATTCCTAAGTGTCAGGAGTAAGTAAGTCATATCGCACCTTGATCAACCAATCAGGGACTGGTAGGGCTGAGTAACCCACGTGGGTCTCTGATGCCCATGACACTTTCAGCCAATGAACAACCTGAAGTTCCTCCAGGTAAAAACAGGCAACACAGAGCTCCAAGACTATTCGGGAAAAATTCTAAGGAGAATTCTAAGGAGAATTCCAGGGCAGGACGGCCCAGGAGCAGAAGGCTCCCAAGGGCAGGACATTCTCGCAGCGCGCCTCCTGAACATCCTGAGACTCAGCCCGGACAACCACGGAACGGCCAGTGTTTCCGAGTGCCAGAACTTTTCTTTGTTCTAAGAGTTGAGAGCAGAGGTTGCCAGAGAGTAACCAAAAGATCCACCCGAGGTTAGCATCAGCAGCAAGCCTCGTGAACAGGTCGGAACTGTGGACAGCTGAATCAGTATTCAGAACTAGTGCTTCATCAGGAACGAACCGGTCCTCTTCCTGACCTGCTGGGACCCACAGTCATCTTTTCTCCTGTGCACAAACTCTTGCTAGTTTCAGCCAAAAATAATTAGCCGGTCTTCAGTGAGCATCAGCAGCGCACCGTCGCAAGCCACACAGCACAGCCTAGCACGGAGCCAGAGAGCCCGCAGGAGATCTGAATCCCCAGAGATTGGATGAGTATTCAACTTCACTGCATTACAGCTCGAGAATTCAATTGTTATCCCAACCAGTTGATATAAATTTAATTCCTAAGAGTTATGTACTTGTTTTGAGTATCTAATGTAGAAGTTATAACCAAGTTCATTTATGAAACGGACTAAATGAATGATATACTGAACATATGTCCTCTTGATATATGTAACTCTTCGTGACTGATTGAATATATACCTTTTGTATTCTGATAACCCTCTCAATAAGATCTGTTAGGTTTACATGCACATTCTATGTATTAATAAATGTATCCTCGTGTATTAGTACCTGTGTGTGTGCATTGTTTGAGTTATATCGCATGGTTGGATTCTAAGGCCATTAAAAGAATCAATTTTGTGATTTACGGCTACAATTAATAATTGTCCCCGTAAATGCCCAAACTCTACAGAACTGGTGCCTCGTGAGAGCACACTACTTGGTGTCCCTGACATGGGCGTGGTAAGACTGAAATGAGTCAACCAAGCGGAATAATTCATATAAAATGCCGCTGGTTTCATACGCGACAATACAGTATGCTGAAAGCCGAAAGACAAAAAGTTCCCCTTGCTCTTTAAGCAGTGCTTGATTGTTTTGTGATCTTTTGCGATCTACCGGGTTGATTGCATACTTGATCTTGTGGTTTTCTGTGGTAGAACTGTGATTTTGTACTTAACAGTAATACTCTTTAAGTTTCCGATGGTTGCTAAAAGGTCTGAATTCGAGTCGCTATCAGAACAGTCTGGGACTAAGGCTGTGAAAAAGAAGAAGAAGAAGAAGATTAAGCACTCTCTCTAGCAGCGACAGGTCTGACCACATATCTCCGTCAGCAGAGAAGCTAGAAGAATAAATCTCCATTCTCTGAGAGAGCTAGCGAAGGACATAGAGAGATTTGACCCTGCAGTGTCAGAGAATAATATCGAGAGTTATATTCAGGACCTCAGGTATACCCTGCAGTACCTGCCAAACGCCACAGAACAGGAGAAAGTGTTTCTGGTCAGGAAAACTACCAGCAGAGCCGTACATGAGTGGATGGATAGGCAGATGAAGAAAGTCTGTAATGACTTTGAACAGCTTTGTCAAGCACTTATCCAAGAATACAGTGCGTTTATTGGCCCGACCGCCGTGATAGCCGCCGCCCTTAACATTAAGCACGAGAGAGCCGAGTCCCCTCACGAATATTACGAGAGACTTAGACAAACTTATTTTGCAGGGCGAAAAATGAGGGTTACAAAGAGAACACACATTTCAAGGGTTTATTCATTGCAAATCTCCACCCGTCAGTCAGAAAGATGATCTTAATGCATGCACAGACCATGAAAATGACTGATATTAGGAGATTCGCGCAGAAAGCCTGGGAGTATGATGTCCAAAGTCGCTCTAAGCAAAAAGCTGCTAAAGCGACTGTGTACAGCACAGGCTCCTGAGCTGGCTAAGCCCCGTTCCAAAGCAGGCACACAGGACCGCACCCAGCGTCCTAAGTGCCATGAGAACAACGGGGGAGGGAAAGAGCTAGAAAAGGCTGAACAAAAGGATTCAGTAGCCGCCCACCTGGCCAGGCTTGAACAAGTTTTATTAGGACAGAGACAACCGCTCCCCAAGGCTTCCGGAAGCGTGAATGAGCTGATACTCTCCACTGGAGGAGGTGGAGACCCGCCCCCTCTCCCTCCTTCAGTCTATCTGATTGAGCGGAAGGGTTCCTGCCTGGATGAGGTCAACCACTCCCAAGCGAGTGCTGACTCCACCCCTGAAGTCACAGAGCAGGCAGTAAAACACAGAGGAAAAGCAGGAAGCTTTTACCTCAAGGCTGCCATGGGAGATGTCTTACACAGTGAGTGATTGACACTGAGGTTGAAAGGTGTTTGATGTCACACGGCAAGCTCAAACGGGTAGAAAAAGAAAAGGGCATGCGACTCAGAGTGGAACCTTTGGTGGATCACCAGAAAGCAAAGTGTGGAAACAGGTCAAGGCTCCTAAGCCTTCTGTACAGAAGGAAAGGGGGGCCAAGAGGCAGACTGTGCTCACACAGTGCCCACCGAACACAGAAGCCTATGTGGAGATTCCTTCTGTTCCCTCTGGACAAGAAATAAAAATATTTTCTTGTTCCCCGGATATACAGAGAAGTCGTATATCAACACACCCAGTCCCCAGGAAGGGACAGGGAATGAAAGCCTAGCCGGTTTTCTTACAGCCACCAGCTCAGTTAGTCAGTCTGAGTCTGACCAACAGTGGTTCAGCCAGACTGGAGCTGGATGGTCAAGCCACCCGCCTGCCAGTGCAGGACATCGCAAAGAGGGATGTCAGAATCCCTGCCTGCACTGACATGGGCCTGGTGAGTGATAGTGAGTTCAAAGACTGTGAACTAGCTATCCCAGTGCTGGGGCAGCTCCCTGAACCCCTAGAGTGGGAAGGGGGGAGAGGGCAGGTGTCCTACACCCACGCCCAGCGAACGATTGTAAACATGCCGATAGAGGGATTCCTCAATCAAGAAGTGTGCAGGGTGGACCTGAACAGTGAGAATGGGGTAACAATCCCAGATCACTCAGGTGCTCCAGATGACCACTCAGCCGAGGGTCAGGCATGCTCCACCGCTGCACCGCCCCCTGCAGGGTTCCTAGAGCACAGGCATGAACAAATCGAAAAAGCAGATGCCCTGGAAATGGAGGAGCAGCATCAGCAGCTGCGTCAGATCTCCCCAGATTTCCAGGATGTTGGTGCCCAAGATGCCACATGGCATACTGAGAAAGACACCATGTACACGCTGCGCCAGCTTAGAAAGGCGACAGTCACTCAGAAGGAGATGACTGGGATCAGCCACCCTAAAAGACTTTTGGGAGGACTGATTGCTGCCGCCATTGTTGTGCATTTGCTATTTCTGGTAGGTTTGTTTGCTACTGCCACTCTCACCCTGACTGCCCCAAGAAGGCAGGTGTCAGAGATGCCAGAGGGTAGTAACAGGCTGTATCAACAGCAGCAAAAGTTGGAAAGCTTAAGGAAAATCCTACAGGCAACTTCCTATGCAACAGGGTTCAATCTTATTCCCCAACCAGTGGACATGATTGTTGGTGTTATACAGTGGGTTTATGCTTGTGTGCAACAGGTCAGAATGTTGACACAAGACCTGTTAAGGGAGCTTAGTGCCACTGTAGCCAGTCTAGCCATGGCACAATTCCCAAACCACTTGATTCCACTCTTCTCAGTAGAGGAGTATGTGACATTAACCCTATTCCTCATAGCTCACCCAGAAGGCAATCCAAGATTGAATTCGGTTCCAAATCTTGAGATGGGTATGGCTACCAAAGCTATCCATTGGCTGTGTCTAAACGATTCACCAATGAAGGGTGTAAAGCTACTAACGAGCAGAGGGAGGTTAATAAACCCCATGAAGAGCAGGTGGGAAGTAAATGGCTGGTCAGCACACCACATTTAACTGTCACTATGACTTGTGACAGGCATGATACAGCTACCACAATGCAGCTACCTAATCAAACAGTTTTCCTGCAAGTTCCCGAGGAGGCCATAGTACAGCTTGGTGACTTAACACTGTACTGTCTAGAACCAGACACATAAGACCAAACTTGAGGTCATGGATGCCTTCAGGTACCACACTATTGAATTGGATAGAAATCCAAGAAACAGTAAGCCCTGAAGAGGTACAGGTAGTTAGTTTGCTTCAATGGAACAAACCTCCAAACCACCCTAGCAGATACCCAACACAGGTGTCGTGGTTTATCGCGGGGCTGGGAACAGGAACTGTTGTTATTGTAACACTACTGCCTGGTAGCTGGATCCTGAATGACAGTGTACTCTGAATGCTGTACTCTCACATCAAATTGTACTCCAGGTAGCATGAATGAGTCAAAGGTAGCATGTCAAAAGAAAGGAAGTGACTTCTCCCCAAATATCTGCCTACTACAGAGGTATCAGATATTGACAGTGAACTTCCTGATGTGTAATGCCTAGACTGAGATGATGTCTCCTACCTTGTTTATACATACTCCAGATGTTATTCATCATGTTTGTATCCAATGCTGGTTCCGGTATGAATTCTCGAGGAGTAATGTGGACATTTAAGATTAATGTTCTAATGACAAGGGACATCACTTAACTCTGTTTTGTTTTGAAGGCAACAACGCCTCAGGACCTCGTGACCGTCAAAAAGGGGGGATATGTATTAATGTATTAATAAGCCTCACCGCTACAGTGGTATGGCAACTGCAGTATTGCTGACCGCAAAGCCCTATAGCCTGTGATGAAAACTGCCCAGTCCATCACTGGGTTGCTCTCCCATCCATCCAGGATATTTATGACAAACGGTGCTTGAGGAAAGCTCTAAGCATCATCAAAAGCCCCATACACCCCAGCTACAGACTGTTTGACCATCTGGAAAATGGTACCGGAGCATTTGGGCCCGGACTACCAGACTCAGAGACAGTTTTTACCCCCGCACTATCAAACTATTAACCTCCCAGCCTCTCTCATCTAAGTTCTGAACCCTCAGATTGAACCCTCTCAAATGCACATTGAAATCTACCTCTACCTCACATGTCAGGACATTTACTCTCCATAATTTTGTATGCTTTATTTAATTATGTTGACATACAATTTTGCACAACTTTTGTTGTTTTGCACATTATCAGTTGTTGTTTTGCACGTTGTCTGTTGTCATTTTTCTCTTTCTTTTCTTACAATTGTATGGTGTTTTGCACTACTTACCGTCTGAGAGCTAGCTAAAAAGCACCTCGTTATACCATATACCTGTGTATGAGTATAATTACAATAAACTTGAACTTATAAGAAACCAAGGTTATAAAAAAGAAATTTCTAATGTCTAATGATGCCGTATTGAAAAAATCATAAAAACACTTGGTTACAGCATTATGAGTGTTGTGTTTAAAAGCTATTGAATCATGAAGAAGACCTCCCTATTCCAGTGTATTGCATGTCTAATGGTGGTGTATTGAAAAAAAAATCATAAAAAATTAAATAAGGTTTCAGAAAACAAAGCAAAATTGTGAAAAGTCAGAGGACCTGCCTAGTGTGTAAAACACTTAGTTGCAGCATTATGGGTGTTGTGGTTTAAATGCTATTGGCTCATGAACAGCATCGCCCTATCCCAGTGCATTGCCTGTGTAGCGGCGAGGCTTATTAAGGTACAGGAATTAAGTTTTCTGCTCCCTTGCCAGTCCCTCTCTCCTTCATCTCAGTGGTGCCTGATACAGAGAGGCCATTCCATTTGGTTCACAGTTAAGGTGTTTTTCTAGCTAATAGAGTGTCCTGATAAGAAGCAACTCCCAAAGCTGAACCACATCAACCACTCTAACAAATGCTCATTTCTGGCGCCTTAAAGTCTGAGATTCCAAGGGAAAGTGTTATTCAAAGTTGGTTTACAACCCTTAGGTCAGAGTGCATGGTTACTCATCATCAGCCAATCAGGAACTGGTAGGGCAGGTTAACCCCACGTGGGTCTCTGATGCCCATGAAACTTTCAACCAATGAATGGCCTGCAATTCCTCCAGGTAAAACAGGCAACACAGAACGCCTGTAGCACAGTTCCCAAGGGTGCAGGACATTCTCGCAGCATGCCTGCTGGACATTCAGTCTCAGGGCTGCTCCTGAACATCCTCCGACTCAGACCGAACCACCACATAACGGCCAGTGTGTCCGAGTGCAGGACTTTCTTTTGTTTGCTAAGAGTCGAGAGTGGAGGTTGCCATCGCATAACCAAAGGATCCACCCGAGGTTAGCATCACCAGCAAGCCTCGTGAATCAGTATTCAAAACTAGCACTTCTTCAGGAACGAACCTGTCTTCTTCCTGACCTGCTGGGACCCGCAGTCACTTTTCCCCTGTCCCCTAGTTGCAGCCAACATTAACTAGCCGGTCTTCAGAGAGCATCAGCAGAGCAGCAGGGATCTCCCCCACTTCACTCCAGCCGCACCGAGCACTGCTTGGCACCGAGCCAGAGAGCGCGGATTGGACAGCAACAAGCCTTCCACTGCTTCTTTGTCCGCAGAAGATCTGAATCCACACAGATTGGATGAGTATTCAACTTTCTGCATTACCACTTGAGAATTCAATTGTTATCCCAACCAATTGATATCAATTTAATTCCTAAGAGTTATATACTTGTTTTTGAGTATCTAATGTAGAAGTTATAACCAAGTTCATTTACGAAACGGTCTAAATGAATGATATACTGAACGTATGTCCTCTTGATATATGTAACTCTTCGTAACTGAATGAATATATATCTTTTGTATTCTGATAACCCTCACGATAAGATCTCTTAGGTTTACATGCATATTCTATGTATTAATAAATGTATCCTCTAGTATTAGTACCTGTGTGTGCGTTGAGTTATATTGCATGGCTGGATTCTAAGGCCATTAAAACAATCAATTTTGTGATTTACTGCTACAATTAATAATTGTCCCAGTAAATGCCCAAACCCCTACAGAACCGGTGCCTAGTGAGCGCACACTATACATTGTTAGCAAAATATTTTGAATTATATTTTACCCTATTTTTTCTTTAGTTTTGTATTTAACTTATTATATGATAGTCAGATTTAATTTATATTTGAACAATGAAAATATATTTTTACAAGATGCGGGGGAAAGTGCAACAACTTATTACAGTGCTAAATTCAATATTGTTGATTACTAATAGTTTATGCTAACACCTAACTTTCTTAATTAGATTTATTTAAATCAGTGAACTAAGTGTAACATTACATTCAGAAATACAATCAAGAATAGTTTTGTGGTGTTTGTATAGATGAAACGTTTCTAAAATGTATAACGTAACAATATTAAAGACGATTAAAATCTGTAATCTCTCCACTTGTATGTCATTAGAAAGTACAAGAAGTTTCTGCTTTGTCTAAGGATGGTATCAAAAAGTAGTCTAAGTGGTGAGAAAGCTGTGCTTAATGATAATTAAGGGACTTAAAAGTAAAAAGAGATGCTTCATATTGCTTGACTAATTTTAAAAACTAAGTTATAAATGCAGACGCGATTGATGTATTAAGCGCCCCAGGCAGCAGAACTGAGCTCCGCGCCTCCTCCCTCTCTCGGTGCCGCGCCGGGTCTAAATATCTAAACATATGTATCTACAGTATATAGCAAGTAGTGTCACTGTATTCTACTTTCTTTGAAAAAACGGAAAAACAGATTCACAACGCGACGCGTTTAAATAAATAAATAAATTTAAACGGGAAGAAAGCTATGCTGAAAGTTTATTAATATACTTAGAAGACACATATAACAATTTATGTTGCATTTGTCTGATTGGGAATAAAAAAATACATATAATTATACACCTGTTTGCGATTTAAATCAAAACGCGATTTAAATCAATATAAATGTTTATATTGTAACACATACTGTACAGCCTCCATTTCTCTATAAAAATTTAAAAGAGCCTAAGATGGGAGGTCTACTCTCAGTGACAGCTGACAATCCTCCATACACTCAAGTGAAAAACTAATAATGCCAATGTAAAGATGCAACACCGAAGATATGATTAATAACCTTTTAAATCTGAAGGGAGATCTAAAGGGAACCCCCCCGCCCCTTTTTATGGTCAGCTACTAAGATTTCCCTCCAGTGGTAAAATTCCATATAAATATTCAATACTAAAACGGGCACAGTAAAGACATTTAAATCTTTCTACGACAAACCAACACACCACGAATGCCCCTGTCGGTCAACCAATCACGTACTGCGGTATTTTGCGTCATCGCGCGTCAGGATGCGCAAGGATGTAGCCAATTACCCGCGGTACGTGTCTGCACTTTGAATGGCTGCATCTGTATATCTATAATATAACAACTAACACTGTTTTATGTAAAGTTTTACTTCACGTTTTCGATAAACTACGCCGTTGTCGATTAACTACACCGACTGCAGAGAGTAAGCCTGGTATTCAGCGACTGGCTTAGGCATTCGGCGTCTCCCCGTAAAACAAACTCCAAAACCTGATGACTAACCACCTGGCTTGGGCAGGATAAGGACAAAGGGTGAGTTGTGATTATGTCTTCCACTGAGAGCACTCCTGTGTTTTGCGAGTCCTGCGGTATGTACAGTGTAGACTGTTCCACCAACAAAATAGATAATTTTAAATGCCAGAAATGTTTAGTTAGAGTAGAGTTGGAGGACAGAATTTGTGTTTTGGAGGGGCGCATTAGCACACTATTAGATATTAACAGACTGAGGGATGGGATTCAGCTCGGAGCACTCAGTCAATTTAGAATTGGCTGCAGTCCCTCCCGGCCCAGCAGTCTCTAGCTCGGCGCCGGCATCAGCAGCAACCACACGGGAGCCCTAGGTCACGGTCAGACAGGGGTCTAAGAGCTCAAAGACTAGACCCCTGCACACCAGTCACCCATCCGACTCAGCAACAGGTTTTCTGCTTTAGGCAGCACATCTGTAGATGCGGATAAGATGCTCATAATTGGCGACTCGATAACCAGGAATGTTAGAATTCCTAACCATCAAAAAGCAGTGGTCTCTGTAAAATGCCTCCCTGGGGCCAGAGTTTCTGACATTAATATACCAATCCTATATAGAGGGGATGTACCCTATAGTAGGCTATACTCCCTAAATCGCTGGCTAGAGACTTGGTCTGCATCCAATAGAATAACCTTTATTAATAATTCTGACATTTTTTGGGAACAGCCTGGCTTTCATAAACGGGATGGTCTCCACTTTAACCACAGGGTATTATTAATTCTATCCTAGAATATAGCAGAGAAGTTGCTTGCTTGACTACTAAGAGCACCACCCAAGTCTCAGCCATGTGATCTTAAATCACGTGCTGTCTGTACTCTCACCTCTAGTTCACCTCCTGTACCAACCCAGGTTCTCTACCACACGGCATCCCATCAATCATATTACTATTCAGAACCAGGTATGAGTGTGAATAGACAGAGTATTGCAGCTATCACTAGACCTAGATTAAAATTCAGATGTTCCCTTAGGGGCTCCTGTGTTGACAATTTAATCTTAATTCCACTGGTAAACCTAAATCAGTTAAAAATGAAAACAACCATTAAATGCTCACTGTTAAATGTTTGCTCACTAGGCAACAAATCAGTTCTGGTTAATGATATGGTGCTTGACACCAACTCTGACCTGTGCCTACTAACAGAAACCTGGCTTAGACCCACTGATACTATTCCTTTAGTTGAAGCCTCACCTAATGGCTATACTTTTTTACAGAAAGCTTCCTCCATAACAGTGTAGCAGCAATGCTTAGTAATAAGACAGAATTAAGTGTTGCTCTGCTTTCCCAGTGGGGCCCTCTCTCTCATCACTTGTCCAGCCACAGATAAACTATTCACATGCTTACTGACTTAGGAATGTAGTCCTCCTGATAAGGACAGCTCCCAAGATTGGGAGGTAACCAGTCATCATAATGGATTGCAAAGGAACAAGTAATACGTTTTATTCCATGTTGAACAGAGAAGAGAAAACACAACATTTTGGCTGTGAAGCCATCTTCACAGATAACTATCTTGTCTGGTCTGTAACTCACATCTGAAGAAGGATTCATAGCCAAAACATTGTATTTTCTCTCTTCTCCTTTCAGCATGGAATAAACCTATTACCTGTTCCTTTGCAGACTACGCATGCTGATGCAGCTACCCAACTGAACTATCATAATAGATAGCCTACTTCTGGCACCTACAGTAAATGTCTACTCGAACCCTAAAAACATCTTATTATGGTTCTAGAGTCAGAGGTTATGGTCAGTCTTTTATCAAGTTGACCAACAAATCAGGAACCTGCTGGACATGGTAACAGCATATGCCTGGCAACCTGTAGACCAATTACCAGCCATATTTCCCCCAGTTAAAAGGCACTGCACACAGCTCAGATTTGCTCTCCTCCATCCACTTTTGTGTTCAACTCAGACTCAATCACGTGACTGCCAGTGCTGCGGACTGGGTGCAGGACTTGAAACTTTGTTCCAAGTGCTGAGACAGAGAGTAAGCCCATACGTAGACAGAATTCTGCCCTAAGTCAGCCTGCAGCACCACTTTGTGAACTGCTAGCAAACAAGCGTATCATGCATGCCTGATCAATGGATCAAAATACAACTGGACTTTGTTAGCATTTGAATACTTTATTCAGAAGTAGCCGCTATGATATTTCTTCCACCTTACAAATATTGCCTATATTAGGCATTTTTTAAATCAGTGTCCAATGCTAAGTACTTGATTCATGTATTTATAAATTCAGGGCTCGATTTCTCCAACTCTTGACTCTAGGAGATCCCTAACTCTCTTCTCAACAAGTTGCAATATGTTAACAGTTCTGCTGCAAGACTACTAGCTCACACCAGACCCTGTCATCATATCACTCCAACATGTAATTATCTCCATAGGTAGCCTATAAAATCACATATTCAACATAAGATCTTGTTACTGACTTACTTTCAAGGCTGTAAACAACCTGGCTCCATCATTACATCTCTGAACTCCTCCATGTTTACATTCCCCCTGGAGGCTCTGTTCAGTTGAGGCTGGTCCTCTACTCACTGTACCCGGGGCTAAAGTACTGACTTGTGGTGACCGTGCCTTTTCAGTCGCTGCTCCAGTTTTGGGAAATTACCTTCCTCAGATTCTACGAGACACGACATCTTTAATTCTTTTCAAGTGTAGCCTTAAAATATACCATCTGACCAAGGTGTATGTCTATTTGCATAGATCTATAAAAATCTGTATGTAAAATATGAAATCACAAAAATCCTTGTTGTACAAATAAGATAATACTGCTTCTCAGTGATATACAATAAACAGATCATTAAATATATACATATAATTTAAAAGATGACAAATTTATAAGTATAATTGTGGACATGAGGATAATAGAGTTGACATAAGCGTAATGTACAGTAATTCACAACAGTCATACAGTAATTTATTTCAAATTAATTAAATATCATTAATAACTAAAAGATGTTTTAAAAATCTTTTAAGGAAAAACACATTTTCATATACGAGGAGATATATAATTAAAAAGTTAATTCAACAAAGAATAGAACAAATACTATAATTCCATAATAACATCATTAGTTGACAGTTTTCCAAAGAGAGAGAAACGATTGCAGCATTTGAATCATGTCACTGGATTTCTCAATTAGTTGACACAGCTCTTTAAGGATGTAATGTTATTTTCTAGACCACAAAAAGCCCTCCAGAAGACACTCATTTCTCTAAATCCAATGACAAATTGTGAGGACCACATTGTCTTTTTTGGGTATTAAAATATTTCTTTCTCTGAAAAATATATAACAAAAACATATACAGTATTTGTGTCTAAATTTTGCAAGTCTCTGCTTGGTGCATTGGCTGTAAGATTCAGGCATTCCTTATAAGAGGTCAGGGACTGTCAGCACCAAATTTCTTCTCCTATCCCACTACCACTAACCTCTAAGGCCAGGTTTGTCTTGGCAAGATATTTCTGACTGGTGAGTAACTGCAGAAAACTGCACTAAACAACATCACAGCCTCACTGGGGGCTCTTCAGCTTGCATACCTCTCTAGACATAGTGAAGACCCTGGGTGCCCAACCTTTTTTAATGTAAGATCTACTTTTTAATTCCAGTCCAGTATGATCTACCTGTGTGAATTTGGAGCTCTGATATGGGAAAAACAGACTGTGGGCACATCAGTACAATAATGATACCCATCACTAAAATGACAGCAAATAAAAGCAAGTGACTAATGCTACAGTGAACATGTTCCCCATTTTAGGACAAAGAATGTCATACTTTAATGTGATCATTGGCACTAAGAAGCAACTGCCAGTTTTTCATAGTCAGGGCAGTAGCAGCTGGATTCAAATCTCAGGCAGACCAGAAGGTGTTCATCTGTCATAGTAGATCTGTACTTTGATTTAATAATTTTAATGTGAGAGAATGCAGACTCACACAAATAAGGTGATTTCAAAAAGGCAGACAAGTAAAAGGCACATCTTCTTATGTTGAGATATTTCTCCTCCAACAGCAGCTCCCAGAACTCCCTCTTCATCTCAGTAGTTGCCCTGGCTTTCATCTAACTGGCATTTTGCAGAGTGAGAATCTACTTCTCCACTGCTGTTGTGTCGAGGTGAAAGAGTGATCCCACTTTGAGAGGCTATATCATCCACATCTAAATCTGGGCATAATGGGAAGCACATGTGTGAGGCAACAGGCTCCAGAAATGTCAGTGAAATGTGTGTGGAACTCGGATGAGAGCTCCTGAACTTGTTCAATGTAACGTGCTGTCAAGCTGTGCTGTATCTTTGCCCTGATGCTCAAGCTCTGAATGCATATGATTAGTGTAACACAGGTCTTGGCACTGTTGCTTACTGGAGAGCACTTGTAATTTTCTATTGAACGTGTTGACACTGTTGATTATGTCGATGGCATTTTTATTTTGTCCCTGCAGCTCAACATTCAGCTCATTCAGGCCAGCATGTTTAGACGACTTGAGAAACAGTTCTCTGAACCTCATCAAAAATTTACCTCTGCTGAGACATTGCATGTCAGTGTGCAGCAACAAGTCTATGTGGTCTGCGTCTGCCTCCTCCAGGTGGACATCACAATGTCCATTATGTCTCTCATAAAATCTTCCCACACAATGCTTGCAGATGAATTATGCAGTGATAATGAATAAAATCCAGAAAAGTTTCACTGTTTGCAGAGTGCAATGAATCCACTGGTGAGGCCAGCCATCGCCGGTGCTCTTTCACCATTGCTTCACATCGCCTTGTTACGGTATTTCTTCACAATTGAATGTCCTTGATGGCAGCTGAGATTTCATTTTTCTTTTAATCTCCAAACAGCAAGTCAGCTGCCTCAGCACATGCTTCTTTTATGACCTCTCCATCACTGAATTACTTTTTGTGTTTATCACAGAGCGATGCAATGATTTCCGCTTTTCACTCTTGTATTGGACCTTGTGGAAACCAACTCCTGTGCTGCTAGTTGAGATTTTAACTCTTCCACTTTTCTTTTCCGTAACTCACTTTTAGCAGGAAAGTCCACATCATACATTTTGTGTGGAGTTTTGAAATGTTGTTCTATGTTTCCCTTTCTTTCGTGTAGACGCTAGCATTGCAGATTAGACACACAAACTTTGAATGCAAATGTACAAAAAAATAATCATGCTCCCATTCCCTGTGGTAATGGTAAGTTTCCGTTCTTTATGCTTCACTCATTTTTGCTCAAAAACAACAACTATCAAATAGGCAACAAACTTATCAAACTGTTGGTGAATTTATCATGGCCAGACTGTTTCGCTCCTTATGCACTGTAGCAGATGTAGGGTGCGTTTGAAAGTAACACACTTTTTTTATTTACACAGCTCCATCAGCCAGCAACCAGGTAACAGAGACTTTTACAACCTACTCGACAAGGGTTAAACACACACAAGGGCAGTAAAATGTATGAGATTATATGCATAGAATGAATTGAATGGATGATTGGGCTATTGAAAAAAGTAAATAGATTTTTCACAAAACATTCTTGAGATCAACCGCCAAGCACTCCAGTCGTTCGTGATCTACAGGCTGTGAAGACACTTACTAGGTAGTCTCAATTAAGTGTGTGCCCTCATTGTTTACTGATATCACATATGCATTAGAGAATGTTAAATAGTTAGGTCTTAATCCACATTGGTATAACTAGCATATAACAATATGTGCATGAAACCATTTGTGGGTGAGCCCTGTCCTGTCAAGTAATTATATAGACACCAACGTGTAGAAATGTTAGGAACATTGAAAGAGTTTAAGAAAGTGAAAATTGCTGTTATTGTTGTTTCACATACTGTAAGCTGTATGAAATATGTCATTAAGCACAACTTTAATCCCGAACATATCCAAGTGATGAAAGCTTCTCCAAAGCCAGTGATTGTGATGAAAGTGTGACACGAGGAACAGTGCCCTTAATGATTAATGATTAAACATCTTGAAATGATAATCAATACTGAAAGTGAAAATAAAAGTTTCATGTTTATCAGTCATCTCCTGATTGGTTCTCTGTGTTTTCTATAAATATATGTGACTTGAAGCCAAGGTTTAAATCACTATCTTTTTTTTTGGCTGACCAGACCAGAGCCTTTCTTTGAAACTGGTAAGAAAAATATTTTTTTATCCATAAATTTATAAACAAATGTAAACATTAACATATACATGAATGTATTTTATGTAAACATCTGCATCAATGCTGTACTTAAACTGTTTTGCATTGTAACAACAGAATAACAGATATACCTTTTTAAAGCAGGTCTAGATTACTAGATAATAATTTAATATTAGATGCATTAAATTCTTTACTTTTTTATTTTTAATTACTTTTCTTAGTTAAATACATCATGGTTCCATGCTGTAACACAATAATGTGTGAAAAGTTCCATGGGAGTGAATACATTTTAGGCACTGTACTGTATATCTGACTCTCATATATCAGCCTCTCTCACCTACGGTCTGAACCTCACAGTGCCTTCTTTCTTACCAAAAACTCAAACACATATTGAAATCTACCTCTACCTCCATGTCAAAACACTCCCCATCATTGTTCTATCCTTTAATTATTCTGTTGGTGTATATTTTTGCACATCTGATGTTGTTTTGCACATTACCTGTTACCTTTTGTTGTTTTGCACATTGCCTGGTGTTGTTTTGCACACTGCCTGTTGTCTCGGTCTTTCTTTTATTATACAAATGTATTGTTGTTATTTTGTACTACTTATCATCTGAGAGCTAGCTATATAGCATTTCGTTATACCATATACCTGTATATGTATATGAGTATAATGACAATAAACTTTTGCCACTCATCAACACCAGTATAACCATTAGTATAACGCAGATTTGAGCATCATCAGCATAGAAATGATAATTTAGACCTTTTTATGTAATCTTAATAGTTAGCCAAGTGGGAACAGGTAAATGAGGAATAGCAGGGGGTCCCAAATCAATTCCTGAGGTACATGTCATGAAATTACTGAATTACATTATTACAATGATTAAATGGTACAGTATAAGTATTGACATGTATGCAGTAAACAGTAAACTTATGTTACTCTCCCTTATTATCTACATATATAATAAAACATTTAAGTTCTTGTATATATTAGTATGTTAGAAAATATAAGTTTTTGATGAATATACTGTAGAAATATGAGGATATTCTTTGAGTATTATAGCTTTATTTAATTAGACACCAGTGTTTATCCAAATTTCCTAATATGTTATTCCAACTTATGCTCTTCTAACTCCCTCAAAACAACCAGACAACACTCAAGTTACAGTGATGTGAAATCTTAACACACTTGGACACATGGATTATAATAAATGTCACAAAATTGATGCTGATTGAATGTAACATGCATAATTCTATTTCCATACAGAAATGGGCAGTTCTGAATCAAAACGAGGTAAGATTAATCTTTCATACATAATCTACAAACAAAAGGTAGCTGAAAAATATTGTTTCTACATTTTATTTTTCATTGTTGAGTTAACCATTACTTGTTCCCTGAGTTTAGACAGTGTGACTAAAATGAGGAAAAGGGAATGGCATTAACTACTACAGATGCAGCCATTCAAAGTGCGCGTTACAGACACGTACCGCAGGTGGCGTCGCGCATTGTGACGCAAGATGACGCTCGGTTCCGCGGTAAGTGATTGGTTGACCGACAGGGGCACTCGTGGTCCGTTGGTCTGTCGTAGAAAGACTTACAGTAAACGTCTTTGCTGTGCCCGTTGTATATATTGAATTTTACCACTGAAGGGAAATCTTAGTAGCTGAGCATAAAAAGAATAGGAGCATACTGTAACGCGTGTGAAGGCCATAAACGATATTAATTTTGGAACATAAACATACAGTATATGGCTGGTCTTGGTACTTTAAAGAAAAAATACACACCAGTATTCCATTTCTCCCTAAACATTTTAAGCATCGAAGTCTTTAACTAAAGAGATACCGGAGTCAACAAGCATACTTTTAGAATTTGATTAAAAGGGAATATAATATGGAATCGTGTATCTAACGAAATTAATAACGATATAATTATATTCATGTACCGCAACACAAGAATAGTACACGCTGTACATTGTCTGTCGATAATGTTTCTGTAGTGCTTTTTCAGCACTCTGCATGTGACTGGGTTAGGTTCCTGACTCCCATGTCACACGGTCTGTGATCGAATCCCATGGAACTATGACTTTATTTTTTAACAAACATTTCTTTGAAAAAATGAAACGTTTCCCTTGGTCAGAGATTAAATAAAACCTCACTCGCACCAAACAAATTTATATTTCTAAATATCACAACATGATCAAATTGAAGTCTTTTTAATAACAATGAATAGTCACCTATGCGTTACAAAATAAACAATTATATTGTTTTGAATCGCGTTTTGATTTAAATCGTAAACGCGTGTTTAAATATATGTGTTTAAAGGCGATATATAAAAGCGCTGATTCTTATGGAATGTGTTCCGCTGGGGATTCAAAAAATTTATTTTTTTTAATCGCGTATCTAAGGAAAATAGCAGTATAACTTTGTTCATGCACATCATTATACAGTATCTCATTTTGTATTTCTATAAAAAAATTGTTTGCCCAGCCACTATTGTTGTTATTGTTTTTATCCTGTAAAGCGCTTTGAGGAGCACAGCTTTCTCACCACTTAGATTACTTTTTGAAACCATCCTTACACAAAGCAGAAACTGATTGTATTTTCCAATTACATACTGTACAAGTGCAAAGATTACAGATTTTAATCGTCTTTTTTCTGAACCACGGAAAATCTGATCATTTTTCTCTATAACAATAATAAAAAACTTTATTTTACATATCACCTTTAAAAGTGGCATCTCAAAACAATACAGTAGATGTAAACCACAGATTACAAGGTAAATACCCTTAATCGTTTATTAAATTTAATCGTCTTTTTTCTGAACTGGTTTCACAGCGAAAGACACCTCCCCCCTCAAAAACCCAGTAAGTACAGTGCTAGTTAAGAAAGGCTAGGCTCCTCAATGAAATCGCTTTAACATGCTAATACGTTGGTGTAACAGTCCGGGCGTGGCAAGATTCTAATTTCAACCCGTTCACGGTGAAAGGAACCCTTCTTTCATTTGAAGACAATGAACATATTTTAGCCCTGAATGAATTAATAGCAAACATGGTTTACATAAAAGACATTTTTCCAAGAAAGTTTAGCCTTTGTCACTAATGAAACCACTAAATAAAGACATAAATATAAAAATCTTAAGATTTTTAAAATACATGACTTTGCTAAAATTTATTTGAAAATAAAAACGATTACAAACGCCAGGGGAGAGAGAGAACAGGGGAGGGATGTTGGTTTTGCATAAGGGGCGGGACTATGGAAATAAGGTCTGTTTGGGAATGTGGAGTTACATGTTCTGGCTGTTTGTGAATTATCGTTGTTGAGTATGGAGTGTTGAGGTATTGATTTTGTGTAATGCTTTATGTTGAAAATTGAGGTGGATTTTGTTTATGATAAAGAGGATAAACTGGGATGGGAGGAGGGTTTGGTTTTGCATAAGGGGCGGGATTATGATAATTGAAGGAATTTGCGAGAGTATAATGGTTTGATATATTTGATTTTGTATTGTGGTCGTTATCTATGTTTTTGGTTGGTATTATGTTTATATGGTTGTTTTTGTTGGTTGGTTGTTATTATGGTTATTAATAATACGATCTATAGTTGAAATCTGAGCCTAAATAAAAAGAAAAAGCAAGTGATTAGGTTTATGAGCAATCTAATTACTTATTCGTTTAAAACGCTATATAAAATAAAGTTTATTATTAATTTGCTGGACAGAGCGGTGAACATTATTATGCATAAGACAAAGATAACGATCCTGATCAGTTTAGAAATCTGTGTACGCTGTAAGGTTTTTACTTCTTAAACTTTTAAAATACACGTTTCAAATAGAAAGAAATCCTCTTCCTGGTACAGTCGCATGAAGAGAGAGGCGAAACAGCCCTACACAGCCCTGTCGCAGTACACGAATATAATCATATCGTTATTAAATTCTTTAGATACGCGATTCCATATTATATTAGCAGAAAAGCTTAAAACTACCACTTTTTCACACGCTATTTCACATGTTAGTTAAATACTTCGATGCTTAAAATGTTTAGGGAGAAATGGAATACCGGTGTGTATTTTTCCTTTAAAGTACCGATTCCTGGAATCTGACTGGCTGACACCCTTCTGAAGTGGTTCCATAAGATCTGGTATAGGGAAAAGAAAGCGTTGATAAAAAAAGCCTGGATTCCCATGTATCTCAGAGAGCGAGTGATCAGAAAAAGGAACAGCTGTTACACCCAGGTTTTACGCTCCCTCTCTCTGTTGAATGAATGAAAGCATTTTATTAAAAACGCGTTTGCGTTTGTCTGGGTATTTACCTTGTAATCTGTGGTTTACATCTACTGTATTGTTTTGAGATGCCACTTTTAAAGGTGATATGTAAAATAAAGTTTTTTTTTATTATTGTTATAGAGAAACATGATTAGATTTTCCCTGGTTCAGAAAAAAGACGATTAAAATCTGTAATCTTTCCACTTGTATGTCATCGGACATTAACGAGTACAACCCCCTCTCTGCCGGAGTGCTGGCTGTGACGAATTAAACCGGTTTCACAGGTATTTTCAAAGTAGGAAGTACAGTGTTAACTAGTAGCTAGGCTCTTCAATGAAATCGCTTTAACATGCTAATGCGTTGGTGTAACAGTCCGGGCGTGGCAAGCTTCCAATGTCAACTCGACTCGATTGGAAGACAATGAACGTATTTTAGCCCTAAATGAATTAATAGCAAACATGGTTTACATAAAAGACATTTTTCCAAGAAAGTTTATAATAATACGATCTATAGTTGAAATCTGAGCCTAAATATAAAGGAAAAGCATTTTCAGAGAGCAATCACGCTGTGTTTATGTAGAAAAAGCGATTAGGTTTATGAGCAATCTAATTACCTATTTGCTTAAAATGCTATATAAAATAAAGTTTATTTAAAGATGAATGATAAGTGTCGCAGTTTAAATAATTTTCGTAGTAGGGCTTGGACAGATTCCAAGTGCATTTTTGCAATTTACGTTGCACTGTCCAATGTGCTGTTGTAATACAGTTTAGAATACAGTAAGTCTAAACTGTATCAGCTTTATTTATGGGTTGCAATTTAGAAAAAGTCAAAAACCGCACTCAAAATGCAATTTAGAGCTTTCTGGCAAGAGGAGACACCTAAATTATAATGTAACATGCCACTGTTTGTGCATGAACAAAGTTATACTGCAATTTTCCTTAGATACGCGATTAAAAAAAATAAATTTTTTGAATCCCCGGCGGAACACATTCCATAAGATTCAGCGCTTTTATACAGTATATCGGCTTTAAACACATATATTTAAACACGCGTTTACGATTTAAATCAAAACGCGATTCAAATCAATATAAATGTTTATTTTGTAACGCATAGGTGACTATTCATTGTTATTAAAAAGACTTCAATTTGATCATGTTGTGATATTTAGAAATATAAATTTGTTTGGTGCGAGTGAGGTTTTATTTAATCTCTGACCAAGGGAAACGTTTCATTTTTTCAAAGAAATGTTTGTTAAAAAATAGTCATTTAGCTGTCTTTAGCCCTCTAAGCTGGTTCATACAGAAATGTAGAGAACCAGGCTCAGAACACACAGCTTCATTAGCGAATACATATGCAGGACAACTAGAGAAGACGTTTTACAGAGGATGGATTTTAAGAAACATCCCATCAGTGACATCACTGAAGTCAACTCCTACTGTAGGTAACTGTCGTTTGGATAGTTTCACAAGAACCAGACAAAGGTTTAAGCATCGCTTGTTCTAGATAAAACTGCAAAAAAAAAAAACAACAACCCATAATGTACTTCTTTGCGGCTCTGTTTGCCCAAATCATATATTCACAATGTGAAATTAGAAAATAATATTACGTAACCAAAATCGGCAATATGGAAACAGAACCTGTGTAATTGTTGACAGATGATGTTCTCGTAACATTTTTACAAGACGAACTACAACATTTAAAAAATGACTTGTATGTACTTGATATCTCTAATCAATCCACGGCGATATAGTTAAAGCAGTCCCCGCACAAAACGAAACTAAAACACCCTGGGCATACCGTTTCGCGCTTCTTATCAGTTGCTCAAAATTAATTTGACTGTATGAAATGCATAATATAAACCTAGAAACATATACAGTACGTGAGCAGTATTTACGTAGTATCGGTGTCAAGACATACCTCTAAAATACTGTAAATCAAGTTAAAAATATCTCAAGACCAATTCTGGTCATAATGAAACCATGTTCCGTGTATGTTTTCTTTAAAGTACCGAGACCAGCCATATACTGTATGTTTATGTTCCAAAATTAATATCGTTTATGGCCTTCACACGCGTTGCAGTATGCTCCTATTCTTTTTATGCTCAGGCACTAAGATTTCCCTTCAGTGGTAAAATTCCATATAAATATTCAATACTTAAACGGGCACAGTTAAGACATTAAATATACATATACATACTGTATACAGTACAGTTTGCATACGGAAATATGTTTATGTTCCTAAATCAATCTCTTTTATGAGCATGTGAAAGGCATGGTGAATCGAGTCTCAAAAAATACTGTACTTTGCATGATTGGAAAAAAATGCGTGATTGCAAAATGCTGTGGTGTTACTTTTACAAAGACGGTCAATGAAAAAAATAATGTGGACCAGGGCAATACTTTGAGTTTACAGCTTGATCCAAGGTCATTTATTATTAATACTATTAGTAATATCTTCGTTAAAGACTTTGATGGCTACAGCTCAAACATGAGAGATTGAGCTTTATTAGCTCCACCTTGCGGAAATTCCGGATACTATTATTTTGCTAGCGGTATTTACCGGTAACTTGCGGTATTTACCGGTAACTCGCGGTAGACTGCGTACAGCGTACCGGAAAATAATGCGGTATCGCCCGCGCATTTTGAATGGCTGCATCTGTACCATGGACTTCACAGTGCCCTAAGAAACTTCAGATTCCCTGAAACACAAGCAGAGTTCCTGGACTTCAGGAATTTAGGAATATTTCAAGGACATGAAAGAGGCTTTTATTCTCTTTGGCCTGCAATTAGCAATGGCATTTGCCCTGAGGCTGTAGGACCTAAGGAGGTTAAAAGTTGATCTTTTTCCTCTCTGAAATTCAAGCTGACCTTGTGTAAAACTAGCTGTGTTTCTTAGGTTGATTTCCAAACTGAACTGACTTAATTGAAATATATCCCACAGCTACATTGCATTCCTTGGCCTACCATTCAGAGCTGTAATATTTTCCATTTCTCTGGGACACAAGGATAACAGTGCTGGACCAATTTCTCTAATATATTGAAACAAAGGTCCTGGACCATAGCTTGGATTTGGGCATTAATGCATGTAGGGCACAGAAAGGTCAGTTTGTTTGCAAAAAAGGAGGAACAAAAGTGCCATTTTCATCTTCTTAACCCCTGTGCCTTGCAGCCCAACTCTCAACAGGCTTTTCCAGGAGGATAAGCTAGATTGAACGGGCCAGTTTCTCTGAGCCCTCTGTGAAACTAACCTCTTTACACCATTGTAGTGAACAGGGGTTTTAATTTACTGTAATAAAAATTCTGATGGTAAATTGTGAGAGTACTTTTTAGGAAGCAATCGAACATAATATAATATAAAAGAAAGGAACAGAGGTCTTGTAGCATAAAATCCTATGCTCAATTTAGAAACCAGAAACCACAACCTTTTACAACACATTTATGCACTCGTCATTTTACACAATAGCAGCTTGAATAGTTTTAGGTTGAGATGTCCTTCGTATTTTGCCAAGAACAGTTTTGGAATCTTCTGTAAGAAAAACAGAATACACGACTGTCAATTTGCCAGGTGAGATGGAGGGAGCTTTAGAGAACCCTGTCATTGGATAGGTTCCATCTTTTAAGATACCACATCACAAGTTGTTGACTGGCTGAGATGCAATCAGGTATAGTTCTGGACTTTTAACCATTGCTCCATGGAAGGCGTTTTACAATATCACCAGGATGTTAACTGCAATACACACTGTAGACAATTCCTTGACAGATGCTATGGCTCTCAACCTGGAACATGTGGGTAATTCTGTTTGTCTGGCCTTGTGCTGCTGATCATAAAACCTCTGTGCTTTTTACATGAACATCAACCTGTTTGGTACAAAATGTTTCATACCACTGCTCTTCAGAAACTGTTTGGCAGTAAAACAAGAGTCTGGGGAGTTACTGTACCTGGAAGCATTCAGACCCAGTTAATTTTAAAAGTAGTATTGTTTCATGAAACCAATCCTAACTGAATTTAACACACATAATTGTTTTTTAATACAGAAAAGCATCATTCCCTCCCAACACCACCGCCAAATCCAGGTAAGGTTCGTATTTCATACATAATCTACAAACAAATATGAGACAAAAGGTGGCTCAGCAGGCCAAAATTGTATTTCTTTTTGTCTACTTTTAACAATTACTTGTTTCACCATGGAGTTAACCATTACTTTAAAAAGTAATGCACTTATCCTACAGTATGAAGTGAAAGACAGGCTTGTCACTTAAGTGGAAATTTATTTAAAAAAAAACAAAAAACAGTTTATACTATCCCTGTGATATGTTGCTCTTTTATCAGAGATCATATAAAAGGTTGCTTGGATTGTTTCCGTGAGTGGGATTGTCTCGGAATGAGTTTGATCAAACAATTGTGTGCACATCATACCCACCCCCTTACACAGCCCATATAACTAAAGTGAGGAAAAGGAAATAGCATTGGGTTTCATGGTGTTCTGAAAACCTAAGAGAGAGGCACCAGACTGCTTGGTCAAGGCACACAGATTATTAGAAATCCTTAATAACACTTCATTCTCAGTGGAATAGTACACCTTTTTCTACACCCTCCAGCTACCCTCCCTACCTATAAAACCTCCACCCATACTGCTTAAACAGTTACTCCAATGGAACCAATCCCAAAGCCCAGAGTCAACCTCCTGCTGCCATGTTCATCAGTACATTTTTATCTATAGTCTATATACTGTAATAATGTGCTATACTGCACATTGCCCACCCGTTAAATAAGCTCATCTATTCGCGGCATGGGATAAGCATCGAACACTGAGATTTCATTTCATTTTTGAAAGTTATAGTAAAACCTAATTGTTCTGTCTGGCTTTGGAACCAAATACAATTGGTTAGGCCCACTCACTATGAAACTACCATTGCTAACATTTGCTCCACCTTCTCTTAATAATCTTTCTTATTGCTTTGGGAATGCGGTAAGGGGAGACTATACATTTTTCCCTGGTTCCGTGATGATGTGTGTTATGTTTCCAGCTTCTCATACTGCCGCTTTAAGAAGGCGCAGACTTTTTCAAAGTACCTGACCACTCACCTGTTTCGTTCGATCCTCACATTCTCTGCATTTCTCTATTTTAGGAAACCTTAGTCATTCACCCTTTGCTCAGTATTTTTGGAAGTTCTCTCCTAGTACTCAACACTTCTCTTCGTCTCGTTTGGTCTCGTTTCCCCTGTCTTACGGATTGCTTTTCTCCTCAGGCCTTGATTCTTGGATTACGCTTGTCGGCTTGCTGTTTTGGTTTTGCTTTATTGGTATTGGTACTCTTCATTTTTCTGGCTCCCTGGTTTATGACTTTGTTTTGTGTTTCCCTTCGGTTTTGAACTTTTGGACTGGTTTCAGGCTTACGGCATTAGAACGCGGTTACACTACTCCGCGCAGGATTCTTCACGATCTACCTGGCTACTTTAACAATGTGATGTTGAATAAAGTGGTTTCTTCCTGGTATTCTGGAAAATACATCTTTATTCTGGGACAGGAACTCCTGCAAGTCTTGTCTCTGGTTTTGAGCTACTGTTAGTCTCCCTTGGCTACTGGATCAGTGCCTTCTTCTAGAGGATCAAGGACAAACTGGACTGGTGAGGATTCTGTCCCATGCCATTCCTTCAACAAATTAATGTAATAGATTTGAAATTGGCTTCTTTTTTAATTTTAATTTTATAATTAACAGGACCCAACTTTTACTGTCAGATTCCCACCACAAAGCCACAAGAAAGTTTTCCCCTGGATGAAATTCCCTTAGTGTGACCCCTTGGTTATAAATTTGGGTTTGTTATGCCTGTGCTTTCTCTAAATCTGCCTTCATCCTCTCCCTCATTTGTTCCACATGTACAAGATTGTTGTTCCCATGTTTCTTTCACTAGATCCAATTATTCTCCGGGTCTTCCAGAATATAATAATTCAAAAGGGGAAAATCCCATAGAAGCTTAGGGAGCTTCCCATATCGCAAACATTAAATAGGGTAAAAGCTGATCCCAATTTTATCCATCCCTGTGCATAGTCTTCCTTAACATGCTTCTTAGTGTCTTATTAAATCGCTCTTCCAAGCCATCTGTTTGTGGATGATAAACTGAGTTTCCAATTTGATGAATACCAAATAGTTTACTTAACTCTCTCATAATGTTGGACATACAGGGAGTACCCTGGTCTGTTAGGATTTCCTGGGGGTATTCCTACTTTAGAGGAGAACTGAATGAGTTCTCTAGCAATGTTCTCTGCACTGGCTACCCTTAAAGGAATTCCCTCAGGATATAGTGTAGCATTATCCACTGTCACTAATATATATTGGTATCCCTTAGCAGATTTTATAAGAGATCCATCTCTATACGCTCAAAAGATGTTTCTATTATTGCATGGGACCAAGGGGGCTTTTATAATAAGGCTGAGGTGCTGTCCTTTGGCACTCAGGACACTACTGGAAGTACTGTTTTATCGCCTTACTTATTCTGGGCCAAAAGAAACCTTTGAGGAGACTTTCAGCTGTTTTCTTCACCTCAAGAAGACCTCCCAGGAGAATGCTGCGTGCAAGATTGAGGAGTGTTCTTTGATAAGGCTGTGGCACAAGCAGCTGTTCTATCTCTTTGCATTCTCCCTTTTGGACCTAATAAAGCAGATAATCTCTCACCACAAAATAAGAAGAGGAAAGGGTTTGGTTAGGATCACACAGAAATCCCTCAATCTTTTTCACGTGACACATGCATGTTTCAGATGACCTTCTTCCAGTTGCCCTGTTTTAAACTGACCTCAGCGATCACTCACTTTTAGATCTGTTAATTCTATATTCAATAAATCTACATCTATTTTAGATTCTGTTGCTTCTTTTTCTCTTGGTTCCCTCTGGGTCTCCATGGCTTCTTCTTATCCCTATGGCATTTCGTGGTGTCATTCACCATATCCTCGAAGCAAATCAATCTGGGGCAGAGCAGTGACTCTGTGGCTAAGGATCTACACCTGTGGCTGGAAGGTTGCCAGTTTGAATCCCGCGGCCGGCAGATTAATCCTACTCTGTATGGCTCCTGAGCAAAGCCCTTAACCCCAGCTGCTCCAGGGGTGCCATATAAATAGCCGACCCTGCGCTCTGTCCTCAAGCTTCTCTCTCCCCGTCTGTGTGTCTCATGTAGAGCAAGCTAGGATATGCATAAAGACACATTTCTAATACAAGAAATTGTATATGGCCAATAAAGATCTTATCTTAATCAATGGGTGTTCTTATTGGTGTCTGGATGATGGAATTCTGGACTCTCTTCCTAATAATATGGGATAGAGAAGTTGTTTGGCCACACCCACGGTAGCACGATATTTACCTTGAGAGGTGTTCAAGTTAATACCAGTGGTGGGATATATTTTGGTATCTACATGGATATGGATGAATTCCAATTTCTTTTTTAAGAACTGTCCCTCTGGGTACCCAAGTTACCGGAGTCCAGTAGGGCATCAATGGTTTTCCCTTTTACTTTAATTTTTGTGAGTAGAGGCTACAGGGCAGTTGGATTTTCTTCCGTCTTCTAAATCTACCTGCCTGGGATCTGGCTGATTCGGACAGTCAAAGGCCAGATGTTCTAAATCATGACAAATGAAGCATCTGAGAGTATTCTGTCATGGTGTAGTCCATCAAATAAGTCTTCTTTGTGGGGACATTCGGAGAGGGATAAAGCTTTGAACTGGTCCGCGTTTAGCCTTGAGGAAAAAAAAATAGAATCATTCTCTGAGGTTTTTAGAGAAGAAAAAAGGTCACCTCAGCTGTGTAGCTGACAGCATGGTCCTGGGATGAATGAAGGGGAGATGCGTGAGAATTTAATATAGAGCTCTTGATCAGAAGCCCAGGTGCTAAAGAGACACATTCTCAGGTGACAATCTTGGAGGAAAAAACTATTTAGAGGGCTGCTTTGGTAGTGTTAATGGCCCTCTAGTGGTGAACAGGAGAAGATTCCTTCTGTCTCACACTCCATATAAAAGAGTAGAGGAAGAATTATACATCTGAATGTTTTCATTTATATCATTATCATATGTAGCTAAATCATTGTTACATTTATCTGAGATTGTATATGGTGTTGTCAAAGGCTACAAGATAAACCTGACTTTCAATAATCTGGACTGCTAAAAGACATGGAGATTAAAGTGGGGAGAGGAACTGCAGTGGGACCAGTGCTTAAGGGGTTCATGTTCAACTGCATTTATATAGCACATAAATACAGACTGATAGATGTACAGAAGCATTTACAAGCCTCTTCATATCACTCTATTATGGTGTCAAAATATACAGTGCAAACTCTAAATTCATGTTATTGCAACAGTCTCAGACAATCTGATACTTTACTGTCAATTTGTAGTTAACCAGAACCAGGTAAGGAAAAAGGATTGAAGAAACTTTGATGATTTTAAGTTACATAAAGGTTGTCATGATGTCATTTCTGTTTTTTAGAACTTGTTAACCCATGGAGGGAAATAGTCTGGGGCAAAGAGTAAGTATTTAAAAACACAGTATGAAACCCACATCACACTGTACCTCCCAATGTGGAGCTGTAAGAATGAGATGAAAGCTGTTCAATACAGTCCTGGAGAGCTGCTGTGTTTGTATGTCCCTGAAGAACTGATAGAAGGTGTTCAGTTAAGAACAATAATGAGTATAAAATTGTTAAGAGGAAGAAATTGGAAAGAAAAACTACATTATTTCTTAACCCGTCTCATACCTCCTGACACCCATAGTGTAAAACCCAGAATCCATAATGCCTGGTAATTAGTCATGGTTGTCAGTAATTGGAGTAAGAAGCCACGCATATAAATATATTTTTCATAATAAAAATCTCAAATAAAATTGCTTCTTATTATTTGTTCCTGAATTAAGCATTATAAAGAAATATACATAATTTCAATGTGTATTAAAAAAGGTTCAATGTGTTTACATTATGCTATAATATTAAATTGTTCCTTATATATATCTGGCAGAGTAATGTAGCTCTCCAAATCTATGTGGATGTAAAACAATAAAAATGTAAAAATAATATAAAAGTAATGTAAAACATTTGGATCTAAACATAAAAAAAGCATGTTGCACTCACAACAAGATATAAAAATAAACTATTTCTTTACTGTACCCAACATGGTAATTTTGTTTTGTAAAATAGAACTTGTTTCTTTTTTAAAAATTAATTTAATGTTTAACATTCTGTAATATACAATAGAAAATTAATAAAAGTCTAAACTCTATACAACTTAAATTCTGTCATTGGAAATGTTTGTCTCAAGGGGCTCAGTATTGAGTGGAATTCAAAACCAGGCTTCCAGACACCATGTTAAGCATTCACTGCACCACCTGGCAGTTTTACAAAACAGTGCTATCCTTCAACACAATATTAAAAAGTGTGGTGTGCTATGTTGCACTGAGGTGTGTTCACTGCAAATTACTGCATTATCCTGCGTGCATTCTGAATGGCTGGATCTGTATATATTAACAGAGATGTTCTTAGTTGAGTAGCAAAAGGAAAAAAAATGTGAACAGGAAGAGTGGTAGAAAAAATATAATTCTTGGTCTGAAAATGATTGTTTAAGTAGAGTGACCTCTACTTACAATCGTAATATCACAGGAAATTGTAAATACAAAATTTCAATATTTACTATTATTTTGTTAGCCACTTCGTCAAGCTGTTTTTGACAATAAGTATCTACCCACAGAACAGTGTAGAAGCCCAGTTATACACCCTTCTAGGATGTATTATTTTTTCTTTATTGTGGGATCTCTTCTTTCTTATTTGCAGGGAGAAAGCAAGACTGATGAAAGAAATAAGGACTTTAACACCAAAATACAAAGAAGCAAAAGAATTAAGAATCATGATGGCTGGACAGATCAAGGCTGGAAAGTCCAGTTACATCAATACAATTGATTCTGTGTTTCAAGGTCATTTGACAAGCCGAGCTTTGGTTGGTGAAGATAAATACAGTTTTACCACGAAGGTTAGTAGCCATCTAGAGGGTCTGTTGAATGGAATAATATATTCAAATTCTTTATAAATTATTTGCAATGCTGATAAACATACGGGTAATTTAGTTATGATAGTATATAGCAAACTCTACAGTGACTTGGCACTATTAATGTATGGATTATTCCTGACTGTTAATGTCATGGATTGTGACGCCTAAATGCAGGAACTGCTTTTGTTGTGTCGATATAGCAATTATGAGGATGCTAGGACCCTTTTTTTCTTGCAACAGGATCTTTTTTTTCTTTTTTTCAGTGCACTCACAGTTAACTCACAGTTATCCTAATGTGCAGAATATCCCAGTTATTTACAGTATTTCAGTCTTCCCTTCACATAAAAGTATTTATATAATAATAATAAATTATTGCTTACACTTATATAGCGCTTTTCTGGACACTCCACTCAAAGCGCTTTACAGGTAATGGGGACTCCCCTCCACCACCACCAATGTGCAGAATCCACCTGGATGATGCGACAGCAGCCATAGTGCGCCAGAATGCTCACCACACATCAGCTATCAGTGGGGAGGAGAGCAGAGTGATGAAGCCAATTCATAGATGGGGATTATTAGGAGGCCATGATCAGTAAGGGCCAATGGGAAATTTGGCCAGGACACCGGGGTTACACCCCTACTCTTTTTCGAGAAACGCCCTGGGATTTTTAATGACCACAGAGAGTCAGGACCTCGGTTTTACGTCTCATCCGAAGGATGGCACCTGTTTACAGTATAGTGTCCCCATCACTATACTAGGGCATTAGGACCCACATGGACCACAGGGTGAGCACTCCCTGCTGGCCCCACTAACACCTCTTCCAGCAGTAACCTTAGTTTTTCCCAGGAGATCTCCCCTCCAGGTACTGACCAGGCTCACACCTGCTGAGCTTCAGTGGGTTGCCAGTTGTGAGTTGCAGGGTGATATGGCTGCTTGCTAAAGCTAAAAAAAAATCTGTGATTGCCCACTCAACACACAGAACAGATGATACAACTAATATTAAGTACAAGAACCCCATTGACCCCAGTTACCAGAACCAAATGTTCCAAAAGAACAGTCCAGTATTTTTATTTTCCATAACCAGCTCTGGCTGGTGGCGTGGTGTGCCTCCTTACACCACAGCAAAGAAAAGGTGTAGTTTCAGGCACCCTCCTCTGTCCCAGGCATCCTAAACAACATGTATCTATGCTCCTTTCACTTCCCAGTTTGTCTCCAACTCCAAACATGTTTTACAGTAAGATGGAGAAGCTTTTCTCCGCTGCTTTCAGTACCTGATATCCAAGTCCTCTCTTGGGTCCAATAGCTACAATCTCTGTGTTTTCTAACTTCTGTCTGACTTTTCAAAATTCTACCCTGTTCTCTTGACTTTGGGTTTTTAGTGCCCCCTTAACAAGGGCTCAAGTTTTATTCTCAGGGGATGTGGAAGTCTTCCTTTGATGTTCTGGGTGTGGGCAGAGCTCACAACTCACTGCTCAGGGCTCATTGAGGAACCAGCTGTATACAGGTGCACTGTGTATTCATGCCCTGTTCTTGAGCCCCCCTCCCATTCACAGGCACAATCAAACCTGTCTTGCAGCCACACCATTAATGAAGGATAATAATTAATGAGGAAGCTCAGAGAACAAGGAATGAAATGCATCAATACTTAGGCTGACAGTGTGCATTCAACGCAACTTAAAGTCAATACAGTCCCAGACATCTGGTCCATACATCTCCCAACTTGTGATAAGCAGAAATTTTACCACCTTTTATCCTGATCATCAGATTTCCAAAGTGAAACATTGTTGGACTTGATCAGTAGTAGGATGCAAACCTCTTTGAAGCATTATGCATTTTGACAACACCACAACTAAATAGACTTTCAAGATTTCAAGATTTTTTATTTGCCATATACAGTAAGTGTATTGAAATGCTTACTCATTCAGCTGTAGCCAGTAACAGTGAAAAAAAAGTAAAAATATGCACAAATGACAAACAGACAATGGACATTACAATAAATTTAGACATTAGATGTTTTAATACAGCCAAGACAGGACATACAGTAGTGCAGACAGTCCAGTACCTTAAAGTGCAGGTGCTAATTTGTGCAGTAGTCAAAGCTTACCTGTTTATGATAAGTCATTTTTTTAATCAGTTCCTGAAGAGAGAATATGAAAAGAGCAAATGTAGAAATCTGTTTAATGTTTCCAATAAGTCTCCATAATGACTAAATTTGTGCCAAAACAAAGGCAACTATCCATGAAGACCTGAAGTGAGATGATCTAGTCTTTTAGTACAATTGTATTAAAATATCTATACGGACCTTTAAAGTGCAACACACTGATGCCTAAAAGTGGTAATTAAATTTCATCTGCACAATGGGGATAATTCTCTCAGAATTTATAATTTTGCTTTTCTGACTTTTCTGTTTAGTTTAAACCATACAGAGTAGAGGACTGTGCAAATGGAGAAGGAGATGGAGTTCTCCCTTTTGTTCTCTATGATGTCATGGGAATAGATAATATTGTGAAAAGTCCTGATGTCTTCGTCAGTTTGGTGAAAGGCCATATAAAAGATGGATACACGGTAAGTTGTACTCACAATGCATCACAATTCCACCAACACATAACTGCTTTAGGAAAAACAACTGTTTAAACACTAGCCTCTTTAGAGCCTCTTTAGAGAGAGGGCTTGGAGAGGAATCTGAGGTGAGGCACATCAGCAAGTATTGAGTCAAGAATGGTAAGAAACAGGTAATTCAGGTGGAGTTCTGAATGACCACACAACCTCTGTCTCTGTAATATTGATGAACAGTGTGATTCTACTGTATGCTTGTACAACTGCTGTAAGTGTAGCTTGCAGTGCTTTTGGGGTGTGTGCTACAACAGCACAATCATTAACATACTGGAGCTCAAGTAAATATTCTGATTTTAGCTTAGTGGCATTTTGGAATCTCCTCATATTAAAGAGGTTCCGGTCCAACCAAAAGTTAAAAAAATACCTCACTTTCTACAAAAATATGCGTGCGCAGGAGTGTGTAACTCACAGGTGGAAGATGTTAAATAGGACTGGTACAAGCACACTGTCTTCAGGAAGCTCTTCAGTGATTGTGGCAATACGTCTGTGAAGCATGACCATCGCAAGACCTTTGCCAGCAGCTGAGAGGAGAGATATTGTCCTGCTCTTGTCACAGGTGGATCTGTCATCTTATAAATGATGATAATGTTTTCATCTCTCCATTGATGTGGAATGCGTCCTTATCTCCACAATGAAGCGATGAATGGTTCACATGCAAATGTAACCTCCCTGTTTCAAAATTTCAGCTGAGATGAAGTCAGGCCCAGGAGTTTTGTAATTTCTGTGAGACATGATAGCAGAGTAGACCTCAGAGAAGGTGGGTGGGAGGTCAAGACCTTTGATTGTGGGCAGGACTGGAAGATTTCCCAAAACTGAGAACTTAACAAGGTTTGGATTGTTTAAGAGTGCTTGGAAATGTTTGCTCTACTGATGTACTGATGGCATTGGATGGTCTTCAATGTGTCATAGACGTTAGCATGCCATATTTGTCCTTGTGGTTCTGTATTTCATGTGCCTTGGATATCCAATACTCATTTCAAAACTGTTGCAGAACATTCTGTAAATATTTTTTTTCTCCATTCTTCTTACTGTTTTCTAAAAACCTTAGAAGTGGGGTTGTAGTTCTTGTGCATGGCACCTAGCTGATTTGAGATGTCTTTTGAGTTATCATCAAACAAGTTTTGATGTTTCTTTCAACTATAGCTGATGGATTAGGGTGCTTTCTCATGGAGCGATATAAAGAAGTCCATTCCTCAATTGCACCTTCTTCTGTTAAGCCTCAAGGTTTTCTAGAATGCTGCATGTTGGTTCATACAGTACCTCCACTTCTTGTGTGCCACAAAAACACAATCACTGCAGTTGTTTTTTTTTTCTTGGAAGAGCTCTTTATTTGACCCATCCTTCATTCGTTAACTATGATCATCCTATGGTCCATCCAGCACTCTGCTTCTCTCATGACTCATGTGACAATATCATATTTAATATCGGAGCGCTTAACAATGATGTAATCTATAAAATACAAGTGCTTTGACGTTGGGTGCCTCCATTTGTATTTATATTTCATTTGAAAGATGGTGTTTGTGATAGTGAGACTATGCTCAGCACAGAGACTTCAATCCATTTTTCTCTTCCATATCCAATGCTGGGTTTCCAAAGCAACCCATTCCAATTGTCACTATTGTTCTCTACTCTTGCATTGAAGTAGAAGGATTTTGTTGTTCTGGGGACTTGGAGCTTCATCCAACATTCTTCATTATTTGTTTTCAGAGTTTGTGCATAAGCACTAAGGAGAGTGGTGTCACGATTGTAGTCCCTCCCCCTTAAGGGCGCTCCAGCTCTTTCACTTCGGACTTGATTTTGTGCACCTGCCCCCTGTTCCAGCCTCCTTCCAGCCCACCTTAAAAGCCAGACGCTGACGTTAATCTGGGCTCTGTATTGCTTTCCGTATCATGCGAGGCCCAGGACCTGGATGCGCCTGGCTCCGTTATGCTTTTAGTTTCTGTTCCTGTTCCCATTCCCGTTTCCCCTGCCAGTCCCAATCTGGCTCTAGTTTTTTAATTGTCAGTCCCGGATGGATCGCCTGGCTTTAGACTTTTGCCCTGTCTTTGGATTCCTCTTTTGACTCATCCCCGGATTGTTTGCCTCGGTCTCACCTCCCCCGATCACCAGCACTCCATGGACATTCCCTGTTTTCATCCCCGTATCCTGTATGACCTTTTCCCCGTGTTTTCTTCACTTTTCCCTGGGTCGTGTTATCTGCATAGGGTCCGGAAAAACGCTTCCGTTACAAGTGGCATGCTACTTACAAATGACAGGGATGCAAAGTGACATACAGTAAGCCTTTTGCTTAAGCCAGTAGGTGTTTCCGTGGGGAGAAGCATTTTTTTAATTGCGGTCAACACCATACATAGCCTTCTCCATTCTACCTTATAGACCCAGAAGTCTGGTCTCACTTTGACCAGTAATATCATTATTACAATGTTTCAACTCTGCTGCAATGAGTGCAGTCCTGTGTATGGGTCTATCCATACCATAGTTGCTATCCAGAAGAGTCCTTATGACTATTGCTAGTCCTTATGACTATTCCATATTGCTAGTCATAGTAACACATTACTGCTGTGACATTTTCAATCACCAGGCTCAATGCCCCAATAGGTGAAGCAGCCTACCTTAGAAAGTGTGAGTGGACAATGTGTGGGCCACCTTTTCTAGGGTGGTGTGGTCCCTAAAAAAGGGGTGTTCAGAAACACCTGGTTCTCTGCATTGAGATCCCAGCTACGGATGACAAATAGCCCTGTGACACTACCATGCAGGGCCCAGACTAGGGGCTTCCAGGTCATCCAGCCCTGCCCCTGTAACCAGGACCCCCATTGCCAATAGACTTTAGTAATGATAGGAAATTATCATAGAAATGATAATTCCAATCCTGTGATGTTAATAACTGAACAATTGGGAAAATGCAGAATCGTAGGGGGAGCAGTACAGAGCCAATCAGGAACAAGGATTTACAGGGGTAGTTCCTGTGCTGTTATTGTCTGAAACCAAACTGGAAGGTTTTGAAAAGCTTATTTGCAATGAGATAGTTGCATAACTAAATTCTAACAGCACATTCTAAAGTTTTAGCCAGAAAAAGAATTTAGATATAGGGTGAAAACTAGAAAGGGGAGAACAGCAACAACAATCATCCAGGAATGAGGTGGAACAGTATAACTCTGGTGGACAACCAAAAACCTCTAAGACAGTGTTACAAAGCTGGGATGAAGCAGGTAATGTAGTAGGTAGGTTTGGCTTGAACAGTCTGGTGAGGGTGGTGAACAGGTGTCTAGGACTGTTAGGTTGCTCTCAATGATATAGGAGAAGTAGCTGGATCCAGATGCAATCCAATGCAGCTGTAGTGTGCTCTCTGAAGGCACCAGTTCTGTAGGGTTTGGGCATTTACTGGGACAATTATTAATTGTAGCAGTAAATCACAAAATTGATTCTTTTGATGGCTTTAGAATCCAACCATGCGATATATCTCAAACAACGCACACACACAGGTACTAATACACGAGGATACATTTATTAATACATAGAATATGCATGTAAACCTAACAGATCTTATCGAGAGGGTTATAAGAATACAAAAGATATATATTCAATCAGTTACAAAGTGTTACACATATCAAGAAGACAAACGTTAAGTATATCATTCATTTAGACCGTTTCGTAAATGAACTTGGTTACAACTTCTACATTGGATACTCAAAACAAGTACATAACTCTTAGGAATTAAATTGATATCAACTGGTTGGGATAACAATTGAATTCTTGAGCTGTAATGCATTGAAGTTGAATACTCATTCAATCTCTGGGGATTCAGATCTCCTGCGGGCTCTCTGGCTCCGTGCCAGGCTGTGCTGTGCGGCTTGCGACGGTGCGCTGCTGATGCTCACTGACCGGCTAGTTAGTGTTGGCTTTAACTAGCAAAGTTTGTGCACAGGAGAAAAGATGACTGTGGGTCCCAGCAGGTCAGGAAGAGGACCGGTTCGTTCCTGATGAAGCGCTAGTTCTGAATACTGATTCAGCTGTCCACAGTTCCGACCTGTTCATGAGGCTTGCTGCTGGTGTTAACCTCGGGTGGATCCTCTGGTTACTCTCTGGCAACCTCCGCTCTCGACTCTTAGAACAAAGGAAAGTTCTGGCACTCAGACACACTGGCCGTTCCGTAGTTGTCCGGGCTGAGTCTCAGGATGGTCAGGAGGCGCTCTGCGAGAATGTCCTGCCCTTAGGAGCCTTCTGCTCCTGGGCCGTCCTGCTCTGGAATTCTCCTTTGAGATTCTCCCTTTCAGAAAAGTCCACTACAGGCTCTCTGTGTTGCCTGTTTTTACCTGGAGGAACTTCAGCTCGTTCATTGGCTGAAAGTTTCTTGGGCATCAGAGCCCACATGGGTTACTTGGCCCTACCAGTCCCTGATTGGTTGATCAAGGTGAGATATGAGTCACTTACTCCTGACACTTAGGAATGCAGTCCAGATGTCCATCTGGCACTCCCTAGACAGATAGGCGCCAATGGATGACCATTGATCATGATAGCCAGGCTTAGCTAAGTGAATCCCCATTTGGGAGCTGTCCCTTATCAAAAGAAAACATCTTTAAATCAGCCTGTATGAATAGTTTCTCTGTGGCTGCACCACAGAGATGAACAGAGAGATGGGGCCTCATTTGGGAAAGCACCGCAACACTTAATTCTTTCTTAGGAATAAGCCTCACCGCTACATATCCCCCCTTTTTGAAGGTCACGAGGTCCTAAGGCGTTGTGGCCTTCAAAACAAAACAGAGTTAAGTGATGTCCCTTGTCATTAGAACATTAACCTTAAATGTCCACATTACTCCTCAAGAATTCATACCGGAACCAGCATTGGATACAAACATTATAAACAACATCTGGAGTACTGTATGTATAAACAAGGTAGGAGACATCATCTCTGTCTAGGAATTACACATCAGGAAGTTCACTGTCAATATCTGATACCTCTGTAGGCAGATATTTGGGAAGAAGGAACTTCCTTTCTTTTGACTTGCTACCTTTGACTCATTCATGCTACCCAGAGTACATCTTGATGTGAGTGTACAGCATTCAGAGTACATTGTCATGATCCAGCTACCCGGCAGTAGTGTTACAATAACAACAGTTCCTGTTACCAGCCCCCCGTTAAACCACAACACCTGTTGGGGTATCTGCTAGGGTGGTTTGGAGGTTTGTTCCATTAAAGCAAACTCAACTACCTGTACCTCTTCAGGGCTTACTGTTTCTTGGATTTCTATCCAGTTCAATAGTGTGGCACCTGAAGGCATCCACGACCTCAAGTTTGGTCTTATATTGTCTGGTTCCAGACCGTACAGTAAGTCACCAAGCTGTACTATGGCCTCCTTGGGAACTTACAGGAACTGTTTTATTAGGTAGCTGTATCATGCCTGTCACAAGTCATGGTGACAGTTAAATGGTGTGTTGACCAGCTATTTACATCCCACCTGCTTTTCATGGGGTTCATTAACCTCCCTCTGCTCGTTAGTAGCTTTACACCCTTCATTGGTGAATCGTTTAGACACAGCCAATGGATAGCTTTGGTAGCCATACCCATCTCAAGATTTGGAACCGAATTCAATCTTGGATTGCCTTCTGGGTGAGCTATGAGCGATGGGGTTAATGTCACATACTCCTCTACTGAGAAGAGTGGAATCAAGTGGGTTGGGAATTTTGCCGTGGTTAGACTGGCTACAGTGGCACTAAGCTCCCTTAACAGGTCTTGTGTCAACATTCTGACCTGTTGCACACAAGCATAAACCCACTGTATAACACTGGCAATCATGTCCACTGGTTGGGGGATAAGGTTTAACCCTGTTGCATAGAAAGTTGCCTGTAGGGTTTTCCCTAAGCTTTCCAGCCTTTGCTGCTGTTGATACAGTCTGTCACTACCCCCTGGCATCTCTGACACCTGCCTTCTTGGGGCAGTCAGGGTGAGAGTGCCAGTAGCACACAAACCTACCAGAAAAAGCAAATGCACAACAGTGGTGGCAGCAATCAGTCCTCCCAAAAGTTTTTTCAGGTGGCTGATCCCAGTCATCTCCTTCTGAGTGACTGTTGCCTTTCTAAGCTGGCGCAGCATGTACATGGTGTCTTTCTCAGTATGCCATGTGGCATCTTGGGCACCAACATCCTGGAAATCTGGGGAGATCTGAAGCAGCTGCTGATGCTGCTCCGCCATTTCCAGGGCATCTGCTTTTTCGATTTGTTCATGCCTGTGCTCTAGGAACCCTGCAGGGGGCGGTGCAGCGGTGGAGCATGCCTGACCCTCGGCTGAGTGGTCATCTGGAGCACCTGAGTGATCTAGGATTGTTACCCCATTCTCACTGTTCAGGTCCACCCTGCACACTTCCTGATTGAGGAATCCCTCTATTGGCATGTTTACAATCGTTTGCTGGGCATGGGTGTAGGACACCTGCTCTCTCCCCCCTTCCCTCTCTAGGGGTTCAGGGAGCTGCCCCAGCACTGGGATAGCTAGTTCACGGTCTTTGAACTCACTATCACCCACCAGGCTAATGTCAGTGCAGGCAGGGATTCTGACACCCCGTTTTGCGATGTCCTGCACTGGCAGGCGGGTGGCTTGACCATTCAGTTCCAGTCTGGGTGAACCACTGTTGGTCAGACTCAGACTGACAAACTGAGCTGGTGGCTGTAAGAAAACCGGCTCGGCTTTCATTCCCTGTCCCTTCTGGGGGACTGGGTGTGTTGGCAACCCTGCCACTGAGGCAGGAACAATCAGGTCAGTCTCACTCACTACCTGGTAGTTGTGAGAAATAATGTTACCTGACTGCAGGTTCCCTGGGTCACAGCAGAGGGAGTCGGCATCTGGGATCAGGTGTGTCCATAGCGCAGTAGTTTCAGCGTCCAGCTGGACCTCCTGTTTAACCTGTGAATGTTGCACCAGGGGCACCTGGTGGTGGCCCTGTGACAGCTGCTCAAGCAGATCCTCACTAATAGAGGACCTCTCAGGGCTAAGGGTGAGGGCTACATCACCAACCTGCTCTCCTGCATCTGGATCCCTTCCACCACTGCAGGGTGGTGGTCCTGACCCCTCTTGGGTGCCAGGGTGCACAGGGAAAGCTCCTTTTCATCGCCAGGTGGGGAGATCTGCTCCTCTTTAGGGATGTAAAAGGGGTGTGCTTTAGCTGGTGGATCAGGCGGCTGCTCGGAGCACCGCTCCTGTGGCAGGGAGGCTGTTGGGACCTCAGCCGGGACACAACTTCCCTGTATATCCGGGGAACAAGAAAATATTTTTATTTCTTGTCCAGAGGGAACAGAAGGAATCTTCACATAGGCTTCTGTGTTCGGTGGGCACTGTGTGAGCACAGTCTGCCTCTTGGCCCCCCTTTCCTTCTGTACAGAAGGCTTAGGAGCCTTGACCTGTTTCCACACTTTGCCTTTCTGGTGATCCACCAAAGGTTCCACTCTGAGTCGCATGCCCTTTTCTTTTTCTACCTGTTTGAGCTTGCCGTGTGACATCAAACACCTTTCAACCTCAGTGTCAATCAGTGTCTCACTGGGTAAGACATCTCCCATGGCAGCCTTGAGGTAAAAGCTTCTTGCTTTTCCTCTGTGTTTTACTGCCTGCTCTGTGACTTCAGGGGTGGAGTCAGCACTCGCTTGGGAGTGGCTGACCTCATCCAGGCAGGAACCCTTCCGCTCAATCAGATAGACTGAGGGAGGAAGAGGGGACGGGTCTCCGCCTCCTCCAGTGGAGAGTATCAGCTCATTCACGCTTCCGGCAGCCTTGGGGAGTGGTCGTCTCTGTCCTAATAAAACTTGTTCAAGCCTGGCCAGGTGGGCGGCTACTGAATCCTTTTGTTCAGCCTTTTCTAGCTCTTTCCCTCCCCTGGTGTTCTCATGGCACTTAGGACGCTGGGTGCGGTCCTGTGTGAGTGCTTTGGAACGGGGCTTAGCCAGCTCAGGAGTTTGTGCTCCTTCGAGCAGAGGGGAATTAACCCTGCTGGCTCTGACGGCGAACACAGTCGCTTTAACAGCTTTTTGCTCAGACGACTTTGGACATCATACTCCCAGGCTTTCTGCACGAATCTCTTAATATCAGTCATTTTCATGGTCTGTGCATCTGTATGCATTAAGATCATCTTTCTGACTGATGGGTGAAGATTCACAATGAATAAACCCTTGAAATGTGTGTTCTCTTCGCAACCCTCATCATTTCGCCCTGCAAAATAAGTTTGTCTAAGTCTCTCGTAATATTTACGAGGGGACTCGGCTCTCTCGTGCTTAATGTTAAGGGTGGCGGCTATCGCGGCAGTCGGGTCAATAAACGCACTGTATTCTTGGATAAGTGCTTGACAAAGCTGCTCAAAATCATTACAGACTTTCTTCATCTGTCTAGCCATCCACTCATGTACTTGTCTGCTGGTAGTTTTCCTGACCAGAAACACTTTCTCCTGTTCTGTGGCATTTGGCAGGTACTGCAGGGTATACCTGAGGTCCTGTATATAACTCTCGATATGATTCTCTGACACTGCAAGGTCAAATCTCTCTATGTCCTTCGCTAGCTCTCTCAGAGAATGGAGATTTATTCTCGCTTCTCCGCTGACGGAAATATGACGGAGATCGTAGTCAGACTTGTCGCTGCTAGAGAGAGTGCTTAATAGCGACTCGAATTCAGACCTTTTAGCAACCATTGTTAAACTTAAAGAGTATTACTTTTAAGTACGAAATCACAGTTTTACCTCAGAAAACCACAAGATCAAGTATGCAAACCCGGTAGATCACAAAAGATCACAAAACAATCAAGCATTGCTTAAAGAGCAAGGGGAACTTTTTTCAGCACACTGTATTGTCGTGTATGAAACCCACGGCGTTTTATATGAATTATTCCGCTTGGTTGATTCATTTCAGTCTTACCATAGCCCACGCAGGGACGCCAATAAAATGTAGTGTGCTCTCTGAAGGCACCAGTTCTGTAGGGTTTGGGCATTTACTGGGACAATTATTAATTGTAGCAGTAAATCACAAAATTGATTCTTTGGATGGCTTTAGAATCCAACCATGCGATATAACTCAAACAACGCACACACACAGGTACTAATACACGAGGATACATTTATTAATACATAGAATATGCATGTAAACCTAACAGATCTTATCGAGAGGGTTATCAGAATACAAAAGATATATATTCAATCAGTTACAAAGTGTTACACATATCAAGAGGACATACGTTCAGTATATCATTCATTTAGACCGTTTCGTAAATGAACTTGGTTACAACTTCTACATTGGATACTCAAAACAAGTACATAACTCTTAGGAATTAAATTGATATCAACTGGTTGGGATAACAATTGAATTCTCGAGCTGTAATGCATTGAAGTTGAATACTCATCCAACCTCTGGGGATTCAGATCTCCTGCGGGCTCTCTGGCTCCGTGCCAGGCTGTGCTGTGCGGCTTGCGACGGTGCGCTGCTGATGCTCACTGACCGGCTAGTTAGTGTTGGCTTTAACTAGCAAAGTTTGTGCACAGGAGAAAAGATGATTGTGGGTCCCAGCAGGTCAGGAAGAGGACCGGTTTGTTCCTGATGAAGCGCTAGTTCTGAATACTTATTCAGCTGTCCACAGTTCCGACCTGTTCATGAGGCTTGCTGCTAGTGCTAACCTCGGGTGGATCCTCTGGTTACTCTCTGGCAACCTCTGCTCTTGACTCTTAGAACAAAGGAAAGTTCTGGCACACGGACACACTGGCCGTTCCGTGGTTGTCCGGGCTGAGTCTCAGGATGGTCAGGAGGCGCTCTGCGAGAATGTCCTGCCCTTAGGAGCCTTCTGCTCCTGGGCCGTCCTGCCCTGGAATTCTCCTTTGAGATTCTCCCTTTCAGAAAAGTCCACTACAGGCTCCCTGTGTTGCCTGTTTTTACCTGGTGGAACTTCAGCTCGTTCATTGGCTGAAAGTTTCCTGGGCATCAGAGCCCCACGTGGGTTACTCGGCCCTACCAGTCCCTGATTGGTTGATCAAGGTGAGATATGAATCACTTACTCCTGACACTTAGGAATGCAGTCCAGATGTCCATCTGGCACTCCCTAGACAGATAGGCGCCAATGGATGACCATTGATCATGATATCCAGGCTTAGCTAAGTGCATCTTCATTTGGGAGCTGTCCCTTATCAAAAGAAAACATCTTTAAATCAGCCTGCATGAATAGTTTCTCTGTGGCTGCACCACAGAGATGAACAGAGAGATGGGGCCTCATTTGGGAAAGCACCGCAACACTTAATTCTTTCTTATTAAAAGCCTCGCCGCTACACAGCAGACTCCATTACAACCTTGTGATTTAATTAGGTGCTTCTTCCAAGACTGAAGATGTACAGATTCAGCCATTCAAAATGCAGTGCCCGTTCCGCAACATACTGCAAGGTACCGGATGTTTTTTTTTAATTAGGTTAATAGTGAAGGATCAAACATTTATTTCTCTTATTTCACTAGTTTGCTTTTACTGTGTAAATAATTTACTTACATCATTTCACTATCCTGCTACAAAAATGAAAAATTAGTTCGAGATGGCTGCGCACCTGGAACGTGAAGGGCAGCCTGACCAGAACTGAGAGTGCCTGATATCTGCTTAAGCCATGATTAACAAAATCTATAAGTACATAATGTCTGCTTAAACAATAATTAAAAGGATCCTTACAGTTTTTACAGTTTATCATGTACCAAGACTAGCAGCCCTGGCTTTACACCATATATGGCATGGAATTGTACTGAAACTGTTCTGGGTGGGTTTTCTGTTTGTGATTTTGTATAAAAAGGGTCCTTTTGTATCAATAAGTTGAGTCAGTGCTTCATCAGCTTTGGCTCCCGTGTGCACACGTAATAAAGATCATTCCTGCTTCATACACACCCGGATCGTATCTCCTTTGTTAGACACAACAATGGTAACTGGAAATGCCTTGTGGCGCTAGGAAAGCTGAATGTCTCAGGTACAGCATTTGGGCTGTTGCCAGAAAATGCCTGGTTTCGAATCCAGGCTAATACTGAGGGACAATCGTTTTCCAATTAAATAATTTAATTTTAAATCGTGTATTACAGCATGTTAAACATTAAACTGGTTAAAAAGTAGGTATACTTTATACGAGCAAGATTGCTCAGTTGGACAAAAGATAGGTAAGACTTTACTGATCCCGAAGGGGAATTGAGTGCACACAAAAGTACACAACCTTACAGTGGATTGTAGTTTTAACGTGCTTGTTCTAACATTATAAAGTTTATATACTGTACTTCATAAAACATTATAATGTTTTCTCCATCTCTAAGTATATTTAGTTAGAACACCACTTGCTGTTATTGTAAAAAAATAAAAAAATGTCCTGCTTCAAATACCATTTGATAGTAATATTAATATGGAATTGTGTAACTAAGCAGCTAAAATATCAGAAGTGGATGTTTTGGAAACATTTTGACATTTTTTTTTACTTTTATTGTCCTTATGGTAATAGGCAATGGACTGGCATATAGTGCGCTGTACCCAGGAGGTTCAAAGTCCGATTAGAGTATTACTTTCTAAATACATTAAAATTGTCCACTATTATAGCTTGTTTCATGATTAAAGATTTCTTCACTGAATTCTTTAAGTTATACAAAGTGTTATTATTACAATTGCCAGTAACTGGAGAGCAGCTTATCAATATGTTGAAACCACACCACAACAGTGAAGACAGATGTGTTACATTTAATTCATTGTTGTTTACTATGTGCTCTGTGGGAATTATTATGTAAACTAAAGAGATATAGAGGAGAACATCTTGTATCGCCTCTTTTTATATTTGTTTTATAAAATGTTCCAATTTAAGTCCAATACGGAATGGATTATTAATAATGTTAATTATGAATGACCATGGATGAGCTGTTAACTGAAAAGTTACAGAGAAGACATGGTGAGTCTTGTCTTTTTAGCTTGGAATTTAACCTTTAGAGCAATCCTTTTGGCTATATTTTTACATAGCCGGATGTGTATCAAGAGATTGGATTAATAAATGGAATAAAAAAAATAGTTCACATATACTTGGAACCCATACAGCTTTGAAACCATATGGAATCATACTGTACATACAAGTAAATTTATACATTACAGATTACACTGCCGTGTGAGCTACTGTTTTAGTATATCCGTGGATCTAAAGCAGTGGTTCTCAACTTTTTTATCAACTGGGCCACAACCATGCCTAAAAGCAAGTCTCAGAGGCCGCCTATATTAATCACTACTAAGCCTACCTTACCTGACCTTATCCTTACCTTATTTGTAAAAAAATTAAAAACAATTAAAATGTATAGTCTTTCCATGTGTAATGTCATTAGGAAGTACAATAAGCTTTGATTTCAAATATAAAGCTAACTGGTGAGAAAGGTATGTTAAGTATAATTAAAAGACTTCATGTTAAAAGAAATGACTTTCATTCCATTATTACATTTTAAAGACAGACACGCTCAGTACAAAGCTGCAGAACAGTCTTTATGTATTGCTGAGCTCAGCGGGTGGTGTGCTGTTTCTTCAGCAACCTGCTGATTGCTTCACACCACAAGAAGGAATTGATTGCGATTTTATCTGTACTATATACGTGTTTTGTTTACAAAATCAAAGTGCTTAAAATTAATTAAAAAGTAAAAAAAAAAAACTTACAGCTTACACAAAGATTCTAAGATGACCAGGAGAATGAAAAATCACCCTTTTTTGTGCATAAGTAGTGTTAATATCTAAACCCATAAATAACTAAACACGTTTTTTTTCATGGATTTTAAAGTCATGCAATGTCTAACTTAGATATGAACACTGTATTTTATGTTGCATTTTTATGTTTTTGAGAGACTTCAGAACGCTTTGACTGATGTATAAAAAATATAGCATAATACTAAATAATTTACACCTGGGATTCACTTTACTCAAATTAAATTTTCTAAAAATGCAATCAGATACTAGATATCGTTTCAAGAAAAGCTTTGAACATTTTCACAAATCATGATCTTTAAAATGCCTATGGTTTGAAGGCTCTGTGTCATTTGTTGGCGGAGTTATTGACATCTGAACCATCCTGTCTCAAAAATACGAGATTTAATAAGAAAGCAAAGGTTGTGAAAACAGCGACAAATGACCCTGAACAAAATACAAACACAAAATTGTTATTAATCATTTAATATTGTTAATAGTGATCAAATATATTATAGTTCAGTTTCAGTGGTATTTTAATATCGCTTTATTATTCTCAATTATAATTGTAATATATTCTCCTTTGTTTTAAGACTTGTTGTAAAGGCTTGTCTTGAATTGAATTAAACTGGTTGAAATTCACATTTGGTCATTCATATTTCAATTTATTTATTGAACATGTTGTTATACATATATAATGTCAATATAATGTACATAATATTCGCTACTTTATTTTTTTAGTCTTTTTTGTTGTAACAAAAAGACATGCTTTGACTGGGATTCAAACACTGACCACCCAGATGATAGGCAAGTGCCAAATCTACTATATCAAACTGTCAGTTATAGGCAAAGCTGAAACAGACAGGTTAAAATGTTTCCAACATAATCACGAGCAAATTAGTCAAATAAATTTGATGGAGATGTTTACAAAGAAAGTGGAATACGATAATACTTTGAGCTATTGAAATATATTTCACTAGGAATGACAACGTGTCAGGAATAGTTCTTTCCAGACCCTATGCAGACGACACGATCCAGAGTAGAGTGAGAATACATGAGGAAAAAAGGCATGCAGGATACAGGGATAAAAACAGGGGGGGCGTGTCCATGGAGTGCTGGTGGTCGGGGGAGGTGTGGCCGAGGCAAACGATCCAGGGATGAGTCAAACGGGAAATCCAAAACGGCTCAAAAGTCCAAGGCCAGGCGATCTATCAGAGGCAGATGATTAAAACCAGAACCAATTCTGGACCGACAGGGGAACGGGAACAGGAACAGAGACTAAAACCATAAAGGAGCCAAGCGCATCCAGGTCCTGAGCTCGCATGATGTGCGAACCAATGCAGAGCCTGGATTAGCATCAGCATCTGGCTCTTAAGGGGGAACTAGAAAGGGGCTGGAACAGGGAACAGGTGCGGGAGATGAAACTAACAAGGAAGGGCTGGAGCCCCCTTAAGAGGAGGGGTTGCGATCATGACACCCCATGATCAAAGCGTGATGAGCGGATATTTGGCTTAACCTGCATGGCTGAGGGCCGGCCTCCTGGCCATAGGACAAGGAGGCCAGAACCCCCACACAGTGTAACCTGTGGTTGCGTTGGTATTTATAGCATTTGGTGGAGGAAGGATGATGGGAGTGATTGCTAATTACTGACAGCTGGGTACAATTGAGCGTGGTTGTTGTCATCCATCCCTATATTATAAACTCCATTTAGATACTTGGATATTGTTATTAATTTCTTTAGATACTTGATTCCATATTATATTCCCTATTGAGCAGATTCTAAAAAGTATATGGTTTTCACTGCGATAACGAAAGCAAATATTCATAGAAAAGGTTAAAACATTTTAAAACATACATGTACCATTTAAACTTTATATAGTCAGAATGAGCACATCAAAAGTTTTCCCAAATAACCACAGTAAGTGACTGGGTGAACGACTTTGATGCTTAAAATGTTTATGAAGAAAGTGGAGCTCAGGTCTCAAGAGAATTAAAAGAAAAATAAGGTATTAAGAGTAATTAAAAGAGTGCTATTAAACACTTGAACATTACTCACTGCATTTCCATTCTCTTTCTCTCTACCAGTTCAATCCATTCAAATCTAGCAGTGATGACTCTTCATATGTCAACAAGAATCCCACTGTGAATGATGTGGCCCACTGTCTTGTCTACTTTGTGGCAGCAGATCAGCTGAGCATTATGGATGATCATGTTCTGCGGCTCATTACAGAAATCAGATCAGTGGTCTCTAACATTGGTAAGAAAATTATCATGTAAGATGCTATGAAATGTAATATTTAAAAATAATATGTATCATGTTTAAAATGATACCACTGGTTGAGCTCTTTGTGGACGCATCTGTATATGTTTTCTCTACTCACTACTATTCCCTGTTTCTTTTTTCTTTCATTGACTCTGCACCCTAACAGTCCTCTCAGTGTACTCCCCCTTGCTGGGGTACTTCTCTCTCCCTGCAGTGCAGACACACCTAACATCATTCTTCTGAAACACAGCCAGGGTTCTTCAGGCCACACTCCTTGCTCTCTGGATTTCACTCTGGTTCATGTGCAGCATTCACACCTCCCCTGTCTTCACTCCAGGCAGTGGGACTAACTTACTGTACCCACATATCGGTGGTGACTGAAGCTGAAGCTGAAGCTGAACCCCGCCAGTGCCTTACTGTCTTCTGTGTCTTCTGTGCGCCATTTAAAAACACAGCCTGCTCACCACACCTCCTGATCATCTGAATGTCTGACCAGTATCCCTCAGCCATTAATCCACCCTCTGTTTTCTCCTCAGCACACAAACCCACTATAAGGTTTCTGCAGCCTATAGCTGCTCTGCTGTTCAGATTGGAATCATTGATGGCACGTACAGCCAGCAGTCTCTGCTGCCTATGGGTCTTCTATCACCAGGCACTCCCTCAGAGCCCCAGTGGACAGTGTTGACTTTCAGCTGTATCTCTTCAGAGACACAATAATGCTCATAGCATACTGGGTGCAGAACCTGCAAACAAAACCACCTCTCTGCTCTGCTTCTCAGTAGCATCAAAATCAACAATACCAGCTGCCTCACAAACATACACACACTTTCTTCGCAGTTACCAGCCGCTCCGCCAGCCTGCATTATGTTAGTATTGTATATGCTAGTATATTCTTTATATTTCTAATTGATGAGAACACACAGAAAACACATTTGGCAGACTTTTCCACCAACATAAACGCACTTAGGTAGAAGTGGTATTCCTTTATATTCTCCTTGTTCTGAGAGACAGAACATAAGTCTCTCCAGTGAAGTCAGACAGGCCATACAGATGCAGCCATTCAAATTGCGTGGTACAAACCCGTACCGCAGGCAACTCACTACGTCATAACGCGTCATAACGCGGTACGTGATTGGCTGGCCAAAATGAACGACAGGGGCACTCATGGTGCGTTGGTCAGTTGTGGAAAGATTTAATCATTTAATGTCTTTACTGTGCACATTTTAATCAGCTTAGTATTGAATATTTACAGATGCAGCCATTCAAAATGCACGGGCGATACCGCATTATTTTGTGGTGCGCTTTATGCAGTCTACCGCGAGTTACCGTAAATTCTCCTATAATACCGCAAGCAAAATAATAGTATCCGGAATTTCCGCAAGGTGGAGCTAATAAAGCTCAACCTCTCATGTTGGAGATGTCGCCATCAAAGTCTTTAACGAAGATATTACTAATAGTATTAATAATGAATGACCTTGGACGAGCTGTAAACTCAAAGTATTGTCCTGGTCCACATTCTTTTTTTCATTGACCATCTTTGTAAAAGTAACACCACAGCATTTCGCAATCACGCATTTGTTTCCAATAATGCAAAGTACATTAATTTTTGAGAATCAATTCACCATGCCTTTCACATGCTCATAAAAGAGATTGATTTAGGAACATAAACATATTACTGTATGCAAACTGTACTGTATACAGTATGTATACTGTATGTATATTTAATGTCTTAACTGTGCCCGTTTAAGTATTGAATATTTATATGGAATTTTACCACTGAAGGGAAATCTTAGTACCTGAGCATAAAAAGAATAGGAGCATACTGTAACGCGTGTGAAGGCCATAAACAATATTATTTTTGGAACTTAAACATACAGTATATGGCTGGTCTAGGTACTTTAAAGAAAACATACACACCAGTATTCCATTTCTCCCTAAACATTTTAAGCATCGAAGCCTTTAAGTAACGTGATACCGGAGTCAACAAGCATACTTTTAGAATTTGATTAAAAGGGAATATTATATGGAATCGCGTATCTAAAGAAATTAATAACAATATAATTATATTCATGTACCGCAACACAAGAATAGTACACGCTGTACATTGTCTGTTGATAATGTTTCTGTAGTGCTTTTTCAGCACTCTGCATGTGACCTTGCTGGTGGCACAGTGGGTTAGGTTCCTGACTCCCATGTCACATGGTCTGTGATCAAATCCTGCTGGAGCCATGAATTGTTTTTAACAAACATTTCTTTGAAAAAATGAAACGTTTCCCTGAGTCAGAGATTAAATAAAACCTCACTCGCACCAAACAAATTTATATTTCTAAATATCACAACATGATCGAATTAAAGTCATTTTAATAACAATGAATAGTCACCTAGGCATTACAATATAAACATTTATATTGATTTGAATCGCATTTTGATTTAAATCGCAAACACGGGTTTAAATATATGTGTTTTTTGATTCACAATCAGACAAATGCAACATAAATTGATATCTTTGTCTTCTAAGTATCTTAATAAACAATAGCTTTTAATAAGCATAGCTTTCTCCCCGTTTAGATTTATTTTTCTTGGGATCTTGGGATCAAACGTGGAAAGATTAGATTGTAATCGTTTTTATTTTTTAAATACATTTTAGAAAAGTGTAATCTATACTAAAAAGCTGTACACCACCTGCTATAAAGATACATATTGTAATACTTTCGGGTTCGGATAGGACAGACACGAGAACTCAGACTTGCGGAGTTAAAGCAAGTTAAAGCCTTGATTTTATATATCACCTTTAAAAGTGGCATCTCAAAGCAAAGTAAGTACCCAACACTGATTGTACCCGTCTGTCATGCTAATAAAGTACCTTGAGTTGAATTGAGGGAGAGAGGGGGGGAGGGCAAGCGAGAGAGCCAGGACAGACAGGCAAATAAGATACACTCCACAGACATTCACAACAGCGACATATCATAAAACGTTTGCACATATAGTTAAATTATTAGTTGTTTTTAAGGAAGCTAAAAAAAACTTGAATTACTTATCCAGTCTCTCGAAATAAAGTTATTTTTCAAGCAATGCAACAAACGTCGGGCAATGTTTTTTTTTAATCCAACATTGACAGCCACATCTTAAATCTTGTCAGTCAGCTCTTTTTCTCTATCACCTTAAGGACAGCACATACAAGGGTTAATTGCACAATGGACCGCGCAAAGAAATTTAAAATAGTCTTCTTTAGTTGTGAGGGCAGGAGTGGATCACAGAAGGCATAATCAGCAAATTAGGAAAACAAAGAACAGGACAGGTGAGACGTTTATCCAGAGAGCGAGTGATCAGAAAAAGGAACAGCTGTTACGCCCAGGTTTTACACTTTCTCTCTGCTGAATGAATAAAAGCATTTTATTAAAAACGCGTTTGTGTTTGTCTGGGTATTTAGTTTGTAATCTGTGGTTTACATCTACTGTATTGCTTTGAGATGCCACTTTTAAAGGTGATATGTAAAATAAAGTTTTTTATTATTGTTATAGAGAAACATGATCAGATTTTCCCTGGTTCAGAAAAAAGACGATTAAAATCTGTAATCTTTCCACTTGTATGTCATCGGAAAATACAAGAAGTTTCTGCTTTGTGTAAGGATGGTATCAAAAAATAATCTAAGTGGTGAGAAAGCTGTGCTCCTCAAAGCGCTTTACAGGATAAAAACAATAACAACAATAGTGTTAGGCTGGGCAAACGATTTTTTCACAGAAATACAAAATGAGATATAATGATGTGTTCCAGCTAAGACATTAACAAGTAAAACCCCCCTCTCTGCGGGAGTGCTGGCTGTGACGAATTAAACCGGTTTCACAGGTATTTTCAAAGTAGAAGGGGGCGAGATTTCCAGCGAAAGACACCTCCCCCCTCCAAAACCAAGGAAGTACAGTACTTACTAGTTAAGAAAGCTAGGCTCCTCAATGAAATCGCTTTAACATGCTAATGCGTTGGTGTAACAGTCCGGACGTGGCAAGCTTCTAATGTCAACTCGACTCGATTGGAAGACAATGAACATATTCTAGCCCTAAATGAATTAATAGCAAACATGGTTTACATAAAAGACATTTTTCCAAGAAAGTTTATAATACGATCTATAGTTGAAATCTGAGCCTTAATAAAAAGAAAAAGCATTTTCAGAGAGCAATTACACTGTGTTTATGTAGAAAAAGTGATTAGGTTTATGAGCAATCTAATTACTTATTCGTTTAAAACACTATATAATATAAAGTTTATTATTAATTTGCTGGACAGAGCGGTGAACATTATTATGGATAAGACAAAGATAACGATCCTGATCAGTTTAGAAATCTGTGTACGCTGTAAGGTTTTTACTTCTTAAACTTTTAAAATACACATTTCGAATAGGAAGAAATCATCTTCCTGGTACAGTATGTATAGCAAACCAGCACGTCTTTTTTCACCAATCAGAGGGGTTAGACGCTCGGTTAAAAGCAAAGGAGAATGTTATAATGGACATAAAAACAAGAGTTCACTGGCATTATATCCTAGAAGACACAGACCGGCGCCAGACCGGGAGAATGCCCACAGCGTAAAAGAAAATGCCTGATGAACTAGGGATTGGACAGTTTCCAAGTGCTTGTACAATCGATGGAAATGTTCAAATAAATGTGCAAAAGAAATAAACAAAATAATCATTTATTTCTTTATCATATTGGCTAGCTAATGTCCTCTCTTTGCTAGTTAGTGGCCATGTTTCTGCGTTGGGTAGCAACGGGTGACTGTTCTCAGGCGGAAGATGTAAACAGCTTAATTTTCGTGTTAAATATTTTTTTTAATTAAAATTCATTCTATACAGCAATCGCATATCTGGGTACCGTTTTATAAAACTTTCATGCTTAAAATGTTTAGGGAGAATTAGAAGACTGGTGTGTATTTTTTCTTTAAACTACCAAGACCAGCCATACACAGTACAGTTTACGTACATACAGTAATGTTTATGTTCCTAAATTAATATCGTTTATGACCTTCAGATGCGTTATGCTCCTCTTCTTTTTATGCTCAGCTACTAAAATTTCCCTTTAGTGGTAAAATTCCATATAAATATTGAAAACTAAGCGGATTAAAATGTGCACAGTAAAGACATTAAATGATTAAATCTTTTCACTACCAACCAATGCACCACGAGTGCCCCTGTCGGTCATTTTGGCCAGCCAATCACTTACCGCGGGGCACCGTAGGGTGGCTTGTGGGTAGATTACCTTACCGGGGGTTTGTACCGCACATTTTGAATGGCTGCATCTGTATATTGAATTTTACAACTAAAGGGAAATTTTAGTAGCATAAAAAGAAGAGGAGCATTATGCATCTGAAGGTCATAAACGATATTAATTTATGAACATAAACATATTACTGTACGTAAACTCTACTTTATATAGCTGGTCTTGATACAGATGCAGCCATTTAAAATGAGCGGGGTACGCCATGGTAAAACGCGGTGAGCGTGTCGCATCACAATGCGTCATAGCCTGTCACATCGCGTCATACCACATAATACCGCAGTAAAATAATAGCATCTGGAATCATCACCAGGTGGAGCTAATAAAGCTTAACTCTCATGTACAGCATTTGAGCTGTCAGCAGAAAACACCAGGTTTCAAATCCCAATCACTGCTGAGGGACAATCTTTATTCAATTAAGAATTTAATTTAATTAAAAATTAAACATTAAAAAGTTGGCATATTTTATGAAAGCAAGATTGCTCAGTTGGACAAAAGTACATAGCCTACCACCTTTATCATAAATATTTTAATTATGCAGAAATATCTTATGCATCACAGTATTTACCGAAGATATTACTAATAGTATTAATAATGAATGACCTTGGAAAAGCTGTAAACTCAAAGTATTACCCTGGTCCACATTCTTTGTAACCGTCTTTGAAAACGAAAATACTTTCTTTTTTCATTGACAAAAAGTAACACCACAGCATTTCGTTGGTCTGATCATGCATTCGTTTCTAATGATACAAAGTAAGTCTTGAGAATCTCCGATTCACCATGCCTTTCACATGCTCATAAAAGAAATTAATTTAGGAACATAAACATATTACTGTACGTAAACTGTACTGTATATGGCTGGTCTTGGTAGTTTAAAGAAAAAATACACACCAGTATTCCATTTCTCCGTAAACATTTTAAACATTAAAGTCTTACATGTTATTATTTCAGAAACGTTTTTACATGCTCCTTCTGACCATATTATTGTACGTTTATGTACTTTGTGAAAAGTGATCGTTTTAACCTTTTCTGCAAATATGCTCGTTATCAGAGTAAACAAAAGCATACTTTTAGAATTTGATTTAGGAAATATAATATGGATTCGTGCATCTAAATAAATTAATAACGGTATAACTATATCCATGTACTGTAGCACAAACAGAAGTATTAGACTTTCCATTGCTATGTGTGTAGCTGTCACTTGACTGGCCTTGGTGGTGTGACAGCTCAAGTGACTGATTTATAACCCTGAGGTTGGGTGTTCCACCCAGCTGTCACCATGAGTTTTCTTTTAACAAATAAACATTTCTTTGAAAAACTAAAATAGCAAATATTATTGGCATTATATTGACATTTTTATATTTCTAAATATCACAACATGTTCTGTATGTACACAGCGGTACCGCAGGGTGTAGGGTGCAAATCGAAAGCCCTACATTAATATTGTGTATTTGCCTGGGGCTGCGTGGTTTTCGCATCTCTCTTTCTCTGTGCTGAATTTCACTCCACTCTCTGAGTCTGTGTCCACATTGTTTGTAAACAAACCGGTTTTACAGGTATTTTCAACTTAGAATGGGGCGAGCTTTCCATGAAAGACACTCCACCTTCCCCCACGGACACATGTTTTCTTAGAAAAACAGATTCACAACACGAAGCGTGCATCAGTCTTCTGTATTAAAACATTGGTTTGAACACCATGGGAGCTGTTTTTAATAAGCTGCTGAGTAAAGAATAGGAATATTCCTGCTGTCAGCAGTATTGTGTATATAGTTGACCCTTACCTGAATGAAAACAGGACATAAAGAAAGGGTTTCAGAAATCAAACAAAGCTTTATTCCTGTGCTTACAGTTTGGGTTATGCTGTTATGCTTCCTATGCTGATATATGGGTTTTTCGCACAAAGCCGTATTGAACAGTATTTCTCGCGTTGTGAACGTGTGTACACAGCGGTCCCCCCGAGTTCCAGTTAGTGTGTAATTACACATCAATGAAAAGAGAATTAGCTCACTGATTTTTTGAGTTTTACGTGGAGGCTGTGAACATTTTCACAAGTCGTGGTCTTTAAAATGCATTTGGTTTGAAGGCTTTCTGTTTCCCTTGCGAAGATATGAACAAAAGAAGCGTGGTAAAAAAATGGCTTCAAAATGAAGCTGTGTCACTCTTCTGTGCTTAGTGCTTAGTGCTTACTCTGCTTAGTGTGTAAAACACTTGCAGCATTGTGGGTGCTGTGGTTTAAATGCTATTGGCTTGTGAACAGCAGTGAAGGCTGTGAAAACAGTAACCTGTCCCCACACACCCTGCCCCCACTGCAATTAGAATATACACAAAGCACTGAAGTTTTTAAGGTAGATGATCAGGTGTTAACTGGAGTAAAGTTAGCTTGAAGTTCAAGAATGATTTTGGCATGTGTGTAGCTTTTTCACAAAACCTCCTAGAGTTACCAAAACGCTTGCTGTGTGTACAAAGTACATTGTTACTGTTTTCACAGCCTGTTAAATAAACACAGCCAAATTGAAACGCTTGGAGTTTGTAATGTAAGGGCGCTGTGAACGAGTTAAACTTCAATGCAGGAAAAATACTGATTCTTATGGAAGCCCGTTTCCACCAGGGAGTAAAGAAAAACATGCTAGGGAGTAAAAAAAAAAGCTATGGTATTCTCTCCGATGCAGTGCAGTTAAAAAAAATATATCTGATGCTGTTCCTAAATTAATATCATTTATGACCATCAGACGCTTTATGCTCCTTTTCTTTTTTCCAATGGATTGAACAGGGAGAGGCATTTCATTATGTATTTTTCACTGATGAAACAACAGTGGCTCTGGAACAGTTTTCAACCATGTCGTTTTATAAAAAGGGGAGATATGTGAACAAGAAAAACCCAAAATATCCACCGAAGTATAGCCTATTCTGCTCTGATAAGAGTAGAGGGGGTGGAAAGTTGTCTTTAAAATGCATTTGGTTTGAAGGCTTTCTGTTTCCCTTGCTAAGTTATGGACATGCGTGGTAAAAAAAAATGGCATAAAAATGACAAAGTGAAGGCTGTGAAAACATTCACAATGTACTTTATACACAAAGCAAGTGTTCTCACAACTCTAAGAGGTTTTGTGAAAATGCTACAGGCGTGCCAGAATCGTTTTTGAACTTCTAGCTGACTTGACCGACCCCGGTTTTCATTTTCAGATTGTGAATCAAAAAAGGCATTTAATAAACATGCATTTGTGATTTTAATCAAAATGGGGTTAGACCATTAGACATGCAATACACTTCCTCGTGATCATCTTAGAATCTTTGTGTAAGCTTTAAGTTTTTTTTTTACTTTTTAATTATACACTTGAAACACTTGAATTTTGTAAATGCAACACACATTCCGTACAGATACAGTACAACCACATTCTCCTGTCTTCCCATGGTGTAAAACGAATTAGCAGGTGATTGAGATAAAAATGCATCGCCCATTGAGTGGAATGTTCTCATTTGTTCTCAGATATAAAAAGAGGTGATAATTCTTAACAATTCCGTGTCGCATTAACTAACTCTTCAGTTTATTCTGCCAGACAGTACATGAATATAATTATATCATTATTAATTTGTTTAGGTACGCGATTCCATATTATATTCCCTGTTAATCAAATTCTAAAAGTATGCGTTTGTTTAATCCAATAACGAGCGAATTCACAGAAAAGGTTCACAAAGTATATAATCTTATTATGGTCAGAAGGAGCACGTAAAAACGTTTCCGAAATAACCACATGTAAGACTTTGATCCTTAAAATGTTTAGGGAGAAATGGAATACGGATGTGTATTTTTTCTTTAAACTTTAAGACCAGCAATATACAGTACAGTTTACATAATATTTTCATGTTCCTAAATTAATATATTTTATGAGCATGCGAAAGGTATGGTGAATCGGAGATTCTCAAGACTTACTTTGTGTGATTGGAAATGAATATGTGATCGGATCAACTAAATACTAGTTACTTTTTGTCAATGAAAAAATAAAGTTTTAATAAAGACGATTACAAAGAATGTGGACCAGGGTAATACTTTGAGTTTACAGCTTGTCCAACGTCATTCATTATTAATACAATTAGTGATATCTTCGGTAAAGACTGAGAGCAGGAACATTCCTATTCTTTACTCAGCAACTTATTAAAAACAGCAGCCACGGTTTTTTACACAGAAGAGTGACACAGCTTCGCCTTGTGAATCTGTTTTTCCATGTTTACAAAGAAAGTGGAATACAGTAATACTACCTGCTATATAGATACATATTTTCTAGATATTTAGATCCTTAAATTAATATAATTATTTATTTCTTTTGATACATGATTCCATACTATATTCCCTATTATAAAACGAATAATTCCGGTCCTGAAATCTGATTGGCTGATACACATTCGAAGCCGTGCTATATTCTCTAATATACGCACACCCCGGAATTTTGACTTCACTGAGTGATAAAGAAATTTTAAAGACTACTTCTTAGCGTAAATAAAAAAGCTTGGATTCTCATGTATCTGATATCTTTTTCTGCTGTCTTTGTTGCGCTCTTGAGGATCCTTGTGATATTTTGAGCTCTCGTTGAATGATAAGTGTCGCATAGTTTAAGTCATTTTCATTCTTAGAAATTATGAAACACCCAGTTTAAAGCAAGGGAGTTTTTATGTCTGTTATAGTAAAAGAAAATTCCTGACGAACTAGGGATTGGACACTTTTTCAGTGCTTGTACAATCGATGGAAATGTTCAAATAAATGTGCTAAAGAAATAAACAAAAAACAAATCATTTATTCCTTTATCATATTGGCTAGCTAATGTCCTCTCTTTGCTAATTACTTGTGGCTGTGTTTCTGCGTTACGTAGCAACGAGGGACTATATTCTCAGGTGGAGGAATGTAAACAGCTTAATTTTCATGTTAAATAAATTAAAAAAATTAAAATTCATTCTATACAGAAATCGCATATTTGGGGACCGTTTTATAAAACTTTTATGCTTAAAATGTTTAGGGAGAAATGGAATACTGGTCTGTATTTTTTCTTTAAATTACCAAGACCAGCCATATACAGTACAGTTTACATACAGCAATATGTTTATGTTCCTAAATTAATATCTTTTATGAGCATGTGAAGGACATGGTGAATAGGAGATTCTCAAGACTTACTTTGTATGATTGGAAACGAATACATGTTCGGATCAATGAAAAGCTGTGGTGTTACTTTTTGTCAATGAATAAAATAAAGTCTTTTTGTTTACAAAGACAGTTACAAAGAATGTGGACCAATGTAATACTTTGAGTTTATAGCTTGTCCAAGGTCATTCATTATTAGTAATATCTTCGGTAAAGACTTTGATGCATAAAATATTTCTGCATCATTAAAATATTTATGATAAAGGTGGTAGGTTGTGTACTTTTGTCCAACTAAGCAATCTTGCTTTCATAAAATATACCAATTTTTTTTTAATATATGACGATTAACATACTGTAATACAGTTTAAATTTAAAAGTCTAAAGAGTATACAACTTAAATTCTTAATTGAATAAAGATAGTCCCTCAGCAGTGATCAGGATTCAAAACCTAATGTTTTCTGGTGACAGCTCTAATGCTGTACAGGAGAGGTTAAGCTTTATTACCTCCACCTGCCGGTTTTACAAGGTGATTCCGGATACTATTAACATAATCTAATTTGCATATGGTAGGATGCGGTATACTGTGACACGCCCACTGTGTTATACCGCAGCATACCGCACTTGTTTTGAATGGCTGCATCTGTATACTCGATATAGAGACCATCACAGCTGTAGCTCATCAAACCCTCAATTCACTACACCTATGTTTTCCCAAACTGGCTGACAGCCTAGAGCTCATTGTAAAAACACTCAAGGACTCAATGAACACACAGCTTTTTAAACAAATATGTGTAACATTCAAATGCTGAAAATGCATTCTATGTATTTCTAATTGATCAGACTTAAGCTAACATGATTTTATCTCTCAGATAGTTAACACTTACAAGTAAAAAAAATATTGTATTTGGCTGCCTGTGATTAATATACTTTTTGTTACAATTTGTCAAACAGTTATCTCTCCCATGGAACCGCTTACAGGAATGCCTTGTTTTATTGCTCAATAGTGACTTTAAGGAGGGATAAGCTCACCCTCAGATTGGTATAGATTCTCTTGTAGAGCTCATTATAGGACACACAATGTATAGATCTGACAGGCAGGTGTCAGAGTTAGAGAGTAAATGCAAACTGAAATGAGTAACAACAGACAATTCAATTTAATCTGACTGGGCATAAAACAGCAACTAGCTATTCAATTTAAAAAATAAATTAAGATTCTTTAAAAGATTTACGCCAAAGTACAAGTACAAGTACCTTTTTAGAGCTTGAATAATAATAAATGTTGTTCAAGACATTCATTTGCAGAAACAACAGTGGATTTAATGAAAGCCTCTAGTATCATAGAAGATACAATATAAACAAAGAATTTGAGAGCATTTTTAAGTATTATTAAATCAGGCTCATATATGCAATCTGCACAAATTAGCAAAAGACGACTGCTCTTTGGCTGTATAGTAATTACGAAAGACATTAATAAAGTTTTGGGTCACACTGACTGCAATCACTGCACAGCAATAATTCAGAATTCACCACTACAGGAGCCCTCAGTGCTCACTCACTCCTGGAGGTAGGTACCTTGCTCATAGCCATCACAGCTGTTAAAGCTAAAGGGTCCTGTCTAAAAGGATAGTTTTAAAATTACTTTGCTGTGGTCATCAACCTAAACTGAATTTAAACCCTGGAGAGTTGTAATGACACATGGACAGTTTTGTGGCCAAGAGAAGAAATAAAACAGAGATGAGGATTGTAGTGTGCTCTCACGAGGCACCAGTTCTGTAGGGTTTGGGCATTTACTGGGACAATTATGAATTGTAGCAGTAAATCACAAAATGATTCTTTTAATGGCTTTAGAATCCAACCATGCGATATAACTCGCACACACACAGGTACTAATACACGAGGATACATTTATTAATACATAGAATATGCATGTAAACCTAACAGATCTTATCGAGAGGGTTATCAGAATACAAAAGGTATATATTCAATCAGTTACGAAGAGTTACATATATCAAGAAAACATACATTCAGTATATCATTCATTTAGACTGTTTCGTAATTGAACTTGGTTACAACTTCTACATTAGATACTCAAAACAAGTACATAACTCTTAGGAATTAAATTGATATCAACTGGTTGGGATAACAATTGAATTCTTGAGCTGTAATGCATTGAAGTTGAATACTCATCCAATCTCTGGGGATTCAGATCTCCTGCGGGCTCTCTGGGTCCGTGCCAGGCTGTATTGTGCGGCTTGCGACGGTGTGCTGCTGATGCTCACTGACCGGCTAGTTAGTGTTGGCTTTAACTAGCAAAGTTTGTGCACAGGAGAAAAGATACTGTGGGTCAGCAAGTCAGGAAGAAGACCGGTTCGTTCCTGATGAAGCGCTAGTTCTGGATAGTGATTCAGCTGTCCACAGTTCCGACCTGTTCAGCAGGCTTGCTGCTGATGCTAACCTTGGGTGGATCCTTTGGTTACGCGCTGGCCACCTCCGCTCTCGACTCTTAGAACAAAGGAAAGTTCTGGCACTCGGACACACTGGCCGTTCCGTGGTTGTCCGGGCTGAGTCTCAGGATAGTCAGGAGGTGCGCTGCGAGAATGTCCTGCCCTTGGGAGCCTTCTGCTCCTGGAATACTCATTTAGAATTCTCCTACTGGAATAGTCCCTAGAATAGTCTCCTACAGGCTCTCTGTGTTGCCTCTTTTTACCTGGAGGAACTTCAGCTCATTCATTGGCTGAAAGTTCCATGGGCATCAGAGTCCCACGTGGGTTACTCGGCCCTACCAGTCCCTGATTGGTTGATCAAGGTGAGATATGAGTCACTTACTCCTGACACTTAGGAATGCAGTCCAGATGTCCATCTGGCACTCCCTAGACAGATAGGCGCCAATGGGTGACTATTGATCATGATAGCCAGGCTTAGCTAAGTGCATCCCCATTTGGGAGCTGTCCCTTATCAAAAGAAAACATCTTTAAATCAGCCTGCATGAATAGCTTCTCTGTGGCTGCACCACAGAGATGAACAGAGAGATGGGGCCTCATTTGGGAAAGCACAGCAACACTTAATTCTGTCTTATTAACAAGCATTGCCGCTACAGGATATTAGGTCTTACAATACAAAAAATAGCACCTACCATTTACACATATGCACCAAATAATTCTACACCTGATCAATGCTGTAATAAATTGGGAACTTCCATTCAGCACTATTAAACTGCTTGGTAAAATACAGATTCACAACAACATCTAAAACATTGTCAAATAAAATTGTGAGAAAAACTCTAAAATATATAATAATATCAATGACGGATTATTTTCTCCATCAGTGTGAAATGATGAAAGTAAAACACAACACAACGCAATCTAAATGGTACAGACAAAACTTTCACTACATCTGAAAAACAAAATTAAAACGTATAAAAGTTTTAAAGATCCCAAATAAAAGAGAGGTTTGTTCCAATAATTCTGAATGAATAGTATTTCATGACAAGTATAGCCTTACATTACCCCAAGAATATGATCCACTACACCTGATAGACTAATCCGAGGAATATTCTAAAGCTGAATTAGTGAAGTACAAAAATACAGTGCATAAAATCAAATTGCCTGGAAGAAGCTCAGAAATAATAGTCAATAATAGCTCCACCTTTGCCATTTCCCTGCCTCTGAAATCTTAACTTCTGCATAACGAAGGTTTGATAAAAAAACAAATTTATTTTGTTTTGTTTCTGCAGATATTCCCCAGGTTGTGCTGTTAACTAAGGTGGATAAAGCCTGTCCATTGGTAGGAAAAGATGTCAGGAATGTGTACAGGAGTAAATACATCAAATCACAGGTGAGTTTAAACTTTGCTATTTAATATTAATATATTACTGTCTCAAGTTACACTTTAATAAAGAGAATGCAAACCTGACCTTAATATTCAAGAAATACTCCTTCAAGGTTTGTACCTTATTAAAATATTGTAATCAGCTTAAATTACTTTTGCTGATTTGCTTCATAATCAGTCGCCATCTAGGCTCCGGCTGGAAGGAGACAGTAAGAGCTCTGAAGTTAAGGGATCTTGTTAGAGTCTAACGGCCTCTGAGACTCTCAGTGAGGTATAGTAGGCTTGAAGATTATGCAGGAGATGCATTACTGAGGTGGGTCTTGGGTCTGAGACAAGCAGGTTGCAGCCTCTTTGCTTGGCCCAGTAATTTAGAAATGTGTTGTTGAGGAACTGAAGCATCTTCTCACAAAAGAAAGGAGAACAGAGTCTGGAGAGCACAGGCTGTGTCACTAGTCTCCCTGCATACCAAGATCTGCAGACACACAGGCATTCACTGGGACATTTGACATTAATAGACATTAGATTCTTTGATGTTTACAGTATGTCTGCAATGTTTAAAGTACAATTAAATTCCTTGGACTTGTATGTTATATTTAATCAATCATCTGTCTTTCTTTATATTTCAGATAGAGAGGTTTCATCAGATATCGGGCATTCCTGTAAACTGCATTCTTCCCGTGAAGAACTACAGTGAGGAAATCAGCCTGAATGATGACATTGATGTCCTGGCCCTGACAGCACTGCTGCAGATACTCAGATTTGCAAATGGACACTTACTAAACTTGACGCAAATGGGATATAAGAAATAAAGTTGTAAAGTATTAATAACTATGCACTATATTTTAGAAATTTCGCTGATGCATATCTAAATTAACAGCTAAATTAACTCAATTTTGTTTTTTGTTTTTCTGATATTCTCATATATTTTTTAGAAATTTGACAAGGGAAAAATGCCTCTGTATAAGAATATGAACAGAAAAAATAATAAAAATCACCTAATGCTAATATGAATTAAATCATTCATGAGGTTCTGCTTTACTCCAAGATATAAAGTAGCCGATACTGTATATCATTTTATCAAGCAGCCCACTGAAGCTGGCCTGGCCAGTACCTGGACCTCAGAAAGCTAGGTTGCTGCTGAAAGAGGTGTTAATGGGACCAGGAGAGAGCACTCCTTGAGCCCTTGAAACCATGTACCCCTTGAAAACATGAATTAGGATCCCATGCAATTCGAAAAAGAAAGTACCCATTTCTCCACCTTCAAGATCTTTTTATAACATTACTCTTATAATACTTACATCAATGGTGCTCAGGTCCTTACAATTACTTTTTAATTCCAGTGTAACTTGTCTCCTGAGGCTATTTCAAAACTTAAAGTACAGCCCCAGTGGCATCAAGCCAGCAGAGCATGGATGGGATCATCAGCTGTTCCTTTGTCTTTCTATGTGGGAGTTATGATTCCACTGTCATACAGTTAAATATTCAATGCCTGGAGAATTCAGTTGCTATCCTGATACATGCTGATATCAATTTAATTAAAGTATCAGTTACTTAGGCGTATCTGAATTTGAGCATGTTAGTGAGACAGTCTAACAAGTTGGTGTAACCAATATTATATTAAATGCACAATACAACAGATGCAGCCATTCAAAGTGCGCAGCACAAACACGTACCGCAGGCATTCGGCTACATCATCGTGCGTCATCAAGATTAAAATGTCTTTACTGTGCCCATTTTAGTATTGAATATTTATATGGAATTTTACCACTGAAGGGAAATGTTAGTAGCTGAGCATTAAAAGAATAGGAGCATAAAGTGTGTGAAGGCCATAAACGATATTAATTTTAGAACATAAACATACAGTATTACAGTATGTAAACTGTATATGGCTGGTCTCGGTACTTTAAAGAAAAAACACACACAAGTATTCAATTTCTCCCTAAACATTTTAAGCATCGAAGTCTTTAACGTGAAATAACGTGTATAAAAAGTTGTAGTTTTAAGCTTTTCTGCAAATACGTTCGATACCGGAGTAAATAAGAATACTTCTTGAATTTGATTAATAGGGAATATAATATGGAGTCGCGTATCTAAAGAAATTAATAATGGTATAATTATATTCATGTACTGCAACACAATAGTATACGCTGTACAATGTCTATTGATTCAGGTGGGTAGCTGCGTCAGCATGCGTAGGCTGCAAAGGAACAAGTAATAGGTTTATTTCATGCTGAAAAAAAGAAGAAAGAGAACACAACGTTTCGTCCGTGGAGCCTTCTTCAGGTGTGAGAGAGACAGGGTAGTAGGCAAAGGTAAAGTAGCGGGAGAACAAAGGTTGGGATGGAGGAGGAGTGAGAGGCGGGAGCAGGGGACAGAAAGAGAGGTCAATCAAGAGGTGTGAAGTCAGAATGGGTGCAGAGAGGTTTGAAATGAAACTTCCAATGAACGGAGAAAATTTAAAAGAACAGTAGTCTGTTGTTAAGAGAAGGGAGAATGTGTGATCCTAGCTGCAGAATAATTTTGGTTTCGGTGGTCTTCCTGATGTATGAGTTCGGAACACCATCTTTGAGAACACAGACGGAGAGATTAGAGTGGTCGTGGTCATCAGAGGTGAAATGAGAAACAATGGGCTTGGAGAAATCTTTAATCTTCACAGCCCTGACGTGTTCTCTGAAGCGGTCTCCAAATCTCCTTCCTGTTTCTCCAATGTAGATGGCTGGGCATTTACTGCAAGAGATACAGTAAATAAGGTTGCTGGAGGTACAAGATGGTGTCTGGGTGATCCGGAATTGTCCTGAGGGGCCTTGAATGAGTGTGGTGGTGGATGTGTACTTGCAGGTGATACAGCGAGCTGTGTTGCAAGGGAAAGTGCCTGGTGTGGATGGTTGTTGAGGGTGGTCAAGGGAGCTGTGAACAAAGAGGTTACGCAGATTAGGTGGTCGACAATATGAGATGATAGGGCGATCAGAAAAGAGGGCCCCAATGGAGGGATAATCCTGTAGGATGGAAAAGTTCTGGTTAATGGTCCTGGGGATAGGAAGTGTGTTAGGGTGGTAAGGAAGCACCAAAGGAATGCGGTTGTTATGGCAGGAGTTCCTGATTGGGTTGATGGTACGGGGGGTGTTTTTGGCTCGGGCAAGGGCCCTGTCAATCACACTGCTGGGGTATTACAAACCCACGGATTCACACAGCTACCTCCTGTACAGCTCATTTCAACCCAACCACACTAAAAACTCTCTTCCTTTTTCACAGTTCCTTAGGTTACGACAATTATGCAGCAACGACATCGACTTCGAGAACCAAACCCTCGAAATGTACTCATTTTTCATCTACAGTGTGATTGACAGGGCCCTTGCCTGAGCCAAAAACACCCCTCGGACCATCAACCCAATCAGGAACTCCCGCCGTAACATTCGCATTCCTTTGGTGCTTCCTTACCACCCTAACACACTTCCTATCCCCAGGACCATTAACCAGAACTTTTCCATCCTACAGGATGATCCCTCCATTGGGGCCCTCTTTTCTGATCGCCCTATCATCTCATATCGTCGACCACCTAATCTGCGTAAAAAAATTTCTCCATTCATTGGAAGTTTCATTTCACACCTCTCTGCACCCATTCTGACTTCACACCTCTTGATTGGCCTCTCTTTCTGTCCCCTGCTCCCGCCTCTCACTCCTCCCTCCCAACCTTTGTTTTCCCGCTACTTTACCTTTGCCTACTGCCCTGTCTCTCTCACACCTGAAGAAGGCTCCACGGTTGAAACGTTGTGTTCTCTTTCTTCTTTTTTTCAGCATGGAATAAACCTATTACTTATCAATTATTAATCTCTAGTAAAATCAGTTCGCCAACCTCCTTGGTAAAACTGTGTTCATCTTCACCAGCCAAGGCCCGTCTTGACACATGACCTAGAAACGGAGAATCGACTTTATTGATGTAACTAGACTTTCCAGCCTTGATCTGCCCAGTTATCATGATTCTTATTTGTTTTACTTTGTGTCTTGGTGTTAAGGTCCTTATTTCTTTCATCAGTCTTTCTTTCTCCCTGCAAACAAGAAAGAACACATCACACAACAAAGGAAAAAAAAATAATCCTAGAAGGATGTATGACCATGTTTCTACACTATTTATTTGTTAGATATGCACTGTTGAAACTACAGATGCAGCCATTCAAAAGAAGTGGGGTACGCTGTGGTATAATGCGGTGGGTTTGTCGCATCAAAATGCGGTATAACTCGTCATTTCGCGTCACACTGCAAATTACCGTATGCAAATTAGATTATGTTAATAGTATCCTGAATCATCTTGTAAAACCGCCAGAAGGAGCTAATAAAGCTTAACCTTTCATGTACAGCATTTGAGCATTTAAATTTAAACTGTGTACTACAGCATGTTAATCATCAGTCATTAAAAAGTTGGTATATTTTATGAAAGCAAGATTGCTCAGTTGGGCAAAAGTACACAACCTACCTTTATCATAAATATTTTAATTATGCAGAAATATTTTATGCGTCAAAGTCTTTACTGAAGATATTACTAATAGTATTAATGATGAATGACCTTGGACAAGCTGAAAACTCAAAGTATTACCCTGGTCCACATTCTTTGTAACCATCTTTGTAAACGAAAAGACTATTTTTTCAATGACAAAAATTAATACCACAGCTTTTCGTTGATCCGATCACGTATTTGTTTCCAATCATACAAAGTAAGTTTTGAGAATCTCCAATTCACCATGCCTTTCAGATGCTCATAAACTATATTAATTTAGGAACATAAACATATTATGTAAACTGTATATTGCTGGTACTGGTAGTTTAAAGAAAAAAATACACACCAGTATTCCATTTTAAGCATCAAAGTCTTACATGTGGTTGTTTTGAAAATGTTTTTACGTGCTTCTTTAGACCATATTACTGTGCGTTTATATACTTTGTGAAAAGTGATCGTTTTAATCTTTTCTGCGAATACGCTCGTTATCGGAGTAAACAAAGCATACTTTTAGAATTTGATTAATAGGGAATATAAAATGGAATCGCGTATCTAAAGAAATTAATAATGATATTATTATATTCATGTACTGTAACACAAACAGTAGTATATGTGTATGGCTGTTCTAGTAGCTGTCGTGTGATGGTTTAATTGACTGACTTATAAGCAAGAAGTCGGGTGTTCAAATCCAGCTATTGCCATGAGTTTTCTTTTAACAAACATTTCTTCGAAAAACTAAAATAGCAAACTAAAATAGCAATAGCAAAATTATGGACACTCTTTTGACTTTTTTATATTTCTAAATATCACAACATGTTCATACTGTATGTACACAGTGGTACCGCAGGGTGTAGGGAGCAAATCCATGTGAGCCCGAAAGCCCTACATAATATTGTGCATTCGCCTGGCGCTGAGCAGTTTTCACATCTCTCTCTCTCCCTCCCCCCCGGGAGTGCCACCTGTGCCGAATTTCACTCCACTGTCTGAGTCTCTGTGTCTACATTGTTTGTAAACAAACCGGTTTCACAGGTATTTTCAAAGTAGAACAGGGCAAGTCTTCCGATGACAGACACTCCACCTCCCCACCACGGACACGTTTACTTAGAAAAACTGATTCACAACGCGAAGTTGTTTCAGTCTTCTGTGTAAAGAAAATCGGTTTGAATACCATGGGTGCTGTTTTTAAGACGCTGCTGAGTATAGGAATTTTCCTGCTGTCAGCAGTATCCTGTATATAGCTGACAGTTACTTGAATGAAAACAGGACATAAAGAAAGGGTTTCAGAAATCAAACAAAGCTTTATTCCTGTGCTTACAGTCTGGGTAATTGGAGGCTACACTAGTATGATTCCTATCGTGATATACAGGTTTTTCACACGAAACCATATAGAGCAGTATTTCTCGCGCTGTGAACATGTCTACACAGCGATCCCCTAGGGTTCCAGTTAGTGCGTAATTATGCATAGATGAAAAAACAGAGGTTTATAAACATAGTTTTATATGCAAGCTGTGAACATTTTCACAAGTCGTGGTCTTTAAAATGCATTTGGTTTGAAGGCATTCTGTTTCCCTTCCGAAGATATGAACAAAAGAATATTGGAGCATGGTAAAAAAATGGCTTAAAAACGACATAGTGAAGGCTGTGAAAACAGTCACAATGTACTTTGTACACACAGCAAGTGTTTTCGGAACTCTAGGAGGCTACAGGCGTGCCAACATCATTTTCAAACTTTACCCCAGTGTGGGCACTGCATTGTTATCTCAATCACCTACTTATTCGTTTTACACCACTGGAAGACAGGAGAATGTGATTGTACTGTATCTTTATGGAATGTATGTTCTGTTTTCAAAATTAAAGTGTTTAAAATGTATAATTAAAAATAAAAAAAACTTGCAGCTTACTCAAAGATTCTAGATGATCACGAGGAAGTGTATTGCATGTCTAATGGTCTAACAAAAACTACAGTATGCTTAAGAGTTGTTAAACCAGATTTTATTTTTCGGCACAGCCAGCCGGCTGAACCACACAGACACCAGCTAGCCTGCTAGAGTGCCACAATTTGCACTCAACCACATCCCAGATCACAGATCAGTCCCAGTGTATGAGATATTACTGTTTAATCTTTGATCTGAGCTTTAATAGAGAGCTTATCTATGAAAAATAAATCTAAATAGTGAGAAAGCTATGATTAAAGTGAATTAAGGGACTTAGAATGCAAAGATAATGATTTACATTGCATTGCCAGATTGTGAATCAATAAAGGCATTTTATTATACACGCGTTTGCTATTTTAATCAAAATGGGGAAAATGGGGTTAGAATTGCGTTAGACACGCAATAAATTTCCTCGTGATCATCTTAGAATCGTTGATTAAGCTGCAAGTTTTTTTATAGCATTCAGAAATACAATCGAGAATAGTTTTGTGGTATATGCATAGATGAAACTTTTCTAAAATATATAACAAAATTAAAGACGATTAAAATCTGTTATCTGTAATCTTTCCACATGTAATGTCATTAGAAAGTTCAAGTAAGTTCCTGCTTTGTCTAACGATGGTATCAAAAAAGAAACCTGTGCTTAATGATAATTAAGGGATTTAGAAGTCAAAGAAAATTCAACATGAGTCTGGGTCACTGTGTCCTTCCTATATAATAATGACACAATATGTCTTTTATGTGTCGCAAAAAACTGACTTGCTTTAACAAAATATAGTTACTAATCCTTTAGCCTGGCAATCTATCTGAATGCCCGACTATCTGAGAAGCCCTCCGTGAAACCAAAAGAACCAAAACTGAATGAGTGTTGATAATAAGAGAGAAAGTGAAATAATAAGAGTCCCTGTTACCCCCATTTTGATTTAAATCGCAAACGCGTTTAATTAAATGTCTTTATTGATTCACAATCTGACAAATGAAAGGTAAATCATTATCTTTGTCTTCTAAGTATCTTAATAAACTTTCAGCATAGCTTTCTCCCTGTTTAGATTTATTTTTCTTGGGATTTTGGGATCAAACGTGGAAAGATTAGATTGTTATCATTTTTTTAAAATAAATTTTAGAAAAGTGTCATCTATACTAAAAACTGTATTTATTTAATGCCACTTGATAGTTATATTATTAGAGATAAGAATTCAAGTTGATACTGTTTAGACTTTTAATTATTTTAAACTGTATTACCGCATCGTAATACACATGCTTAAAAGAGAAGAGAGAAAACGCAATGTTTCAGCTATGAAGCCTTCGTCAGGTGTGAGGGTCTTCAGCTCAAAATGCAACACTAAATGTAATTTAGGCTTTTAATGAGTTAAACTATGATTTGGGCTCGCTTGACGTCGCTGCCTTTCATCTGAAATCCTGCCTGAATCCTGCTAAACTAAAAATTAGACACAACAAGAGAAGAGGCTCTGGTGAAATTTCTCTGTGAACTGAAGAGTTAAAGTGTAAAATATAAAGTGTCTCCTCCTTTTAAACTTGTTAATGCGACACAGAAGATATTACTATATGAATGATGTAGCGTTTTTGGCTCATGTGGGTTTGCACCCTACACCATGCGATACCAATGTGTACATATAGTATGAGCATGTGGTGATATTTAGAAATATAAAAAATGTCAATATACTGTAGTGTCCATCATTTTTGCTATTTTAGTTTTTCAAGAAATGTTTATTTGTTAAATGAAAACTCATAGCGATTGCTGGATTTAAAAACCCAACCTCACACTTATAAGTCAGCCACTTAAGCAATCACACCACCGATAAGGTCATCTGCAAAGCACTGAAACAGCAGAACAGCCCCAAAACCAGCATATCCACTTCTAGACATTACATTGACATTAACAGGGACACTCTGAGCAAGCGTCTGAATGAACACACTTGGTTTGTGTACTTCAGCCCTGTGTCTAAATGTGGAGAGAGGAGTGTAGGGGTTTTGTGCATTTGCTGGGACAATCATTAATTGTAGCAGTAAGTCACAAAATGATTCTTCGAATGCTATTAGAAAATCGAACTTGCGGAACAACCATGCAACGCACACACGCGGATACTAATACACGAGAATACATTTATTAATACATAAAATGTGCATTTAAACATAACAGATCTTATCGTGAGGGTTAGGAGAATAGAAAACGTAGATATTTGATCACGAAGTGTTACAAATACCAAGAGACACATACATTCAGTATACCACTCATTTATACCATTTCCTTAAAGAGCTTTGATCACAACTTCTAGACTAGATACTTAAAAGCAAGTACATCACTCATAGAAATTAAATTGACATCAACTGGGGTTGAGGTAACAATTGAATTCTCGAGCTGTAATTCAGAATGTTGAATACTCATCCAAATTATGTGGATTCAGATTTCCCACGGACACAAAGTTCCGCTGGCATTTGAGGCAACCGTAGGGTTACCCTGCCCTACCAGTTGCTGATTGGCTGATCAAGGTGGAGGATGAGTAACTATACTCTCTGACCTTAGGGTTGTAAACCTTGGGATGAGACTCTCCCTTAGAATCTCCCAGACAGAAAGGCGCCAGAGATGACCATTCATTGGGGTGGCTGGAGAATCTTAGCCTTGGGAGTTGTTCTTTATCAGGAAACTCTATCACACATAAAAACACCTTAAATCTGAGCCACATGGAATGGCCTCTCTGTGTCCAGCACCACTAAGATGAGGGAGAGAGGAACTGGCAAGGGAGCAGCAAACGTAATTCCCGTATTATTAATAAGCCTTGCTGCTACAGGAGGTTAATGGAAAGTCTGTGTCTGTGCTGTTCACAGGGTGAAGCTGGACAGACCGGGGTCAACAATGTCCAGTGGTGTGTCCATGAAGAGTGACCAGTCAATGAATCCACCAATACAGTTCGCCTTTATTCCTCACCCCAGGTGGGATCACAGTTGTCCATTGAGTGTATCTCTCAACTGGTCATGAGACACAATTGTTTGACCTGGATCACTTCTCCATTTCTTATTTCCCTTGCTCTGTGAAACATTTAAAAGTAATGAAGAATTGACAGATAAAAAATACTGAAAAAATACAATTATATTTTCTTACAACTAAGGGATGAAACAGTGAGTATGCAGTGTTGTTATGACCACGGACACACACAGCTCTGGAGGAAGAGTGAGGTGTAATTGAGCACAATAGTGAGTAGCATTAGAATATCGAACCTTGATTCTCAAAACATTTCATTGCCCTTGTAGTTATCTGCACACCATGTGTGACAGAGGAAGAGAGCTGCAGAACCATCTCCCAGCTATATGTCCATGACTTTTTTCCCCTTCCTGTCTTGAAGTCTGTAAGGATCCTTTTTTTCTCTTGTCCTGAATTCTTGTGTTTGTATTTTGTTTGTGTAAGGAGCTGTACAGAGAGATTCTGCGTGAATTTTGTGACTCTCGGTCTTTGAGTTCAAGGCACAATGTGAATATTTTGGTCGTTCACAGGTCTGTTGGGCATGGAGATGTTTTCTGTGACTTCTGCCTTAAGAAGATGGTCAGGGCTGTGAAATACTGTTATGTCTGCCCAGCCTCCTACTGTGAAATACACGTCCGACAGCATTACACAGTCCCAGCTCTGCAGAAACACAGACTGGTGGACATCAGTGGAGACCAGGACCTCAAACTGTGCCAGAAGCACAGAAAAGCTCTGGAACTGTTCTGTAATACTGACCAAACTCTCATCTGCAGCCTGTGTTCAGTGCAGGAACACAGGGGACATGACACCGTCATTATGTCAGACCAGGGACTGACACAGGTAAGAGGCTTCAGTCACTCATCTGCTATATAAAATCAGACCTGTGCTGAATATTGACACTATTTTCACCAGCTCATTTTACTGTTAAACTCTAAAGACTGAGTGACTCTGTGTGTCCCTGTGCTCTCTTCCAAAAGACAGAGATAAAGAACTGTAGTGACTAGTGAGAGGGAATTAATACACATTCATCACTGAGGGCAGTTGGGTGTCTGTGTGTTGTTTTATTTCACATGTACAGTGTAAAATATTAGTGACCACAACCCACTATCTCAGTGCGGATACACCAAGGAATGGTCTCTCATTCCTACTGTGGAGTTGTTGTCACTATGGATGCCATCATTGTGTTAGTATGAAAGCTTCATACCTCTTGATTCCTTTAAAATCTGCCAATTCTACCTATTTCTGAGTCTCACTCTTCTCTCTGTACTTTATGCTCAGGATGTGAGGAGAGATGTGATACGAGGATTCCAGGAGACTGACCAAACAGGTTAGTGTGAAAGTGTGTGTCTATTTGTGGTATGCGGGTATGTGAGCGAGTGTGCATCTGTGTGTAGAAGAACAGACAGGTCAGTGTGTGCAAACGAGCGTTTTCTGACAACTGCCAGGTATCAGACATAGTAATTTAAAGTTTCATACACCGATTTTAAATATACTGTACAGTATATGCAGTTTATTTATTGATATACCGCCTGTCACGCTTGACCCGCTGAGCAAAGGGGAGGATGGACCCTGTGTGGTACCTCAGGTGGTCAGGAGACTAGAAGGTAGCTTCCAGAGTAAACGAGGACTAGGCAAGAGACATGGGTCAATGGTAAGTTCCATAGGTCATATTGTGAAGAGTAATAAGAAGGCCTCCAATCCAGGAGAGGGCTAGGCATGGGACATGGTCAAAGGTGAGCTCCATGGTTTGTAACAAGAAAAGCAAGGTGAGGGTTTAGAAACTAAGGCAAGGTAGGAGTTCAGGAGAACAACGAATACCAGGCAAAGAGTAAAGGGTTTTGGAGGGTTTAAGTATTGTGAGAGGAAGAAGGTGCACTGATCGATGGAGTGTCTCAGTTGGCTGATTGGCAGGAGCGGTGTCATTTGGCAGAAGTGCTCAGGGCTGGAGTGTAATTAGCGCGAGTGGGCTTCCATGTGAGAATGTGGTGGGATGGGGGCATGACACTACCAAAACATTTACAAGAAACCAAAATTAGTAATTGAATATATTTGTGAAGAGATCTGCTGTTATATGAATCATTGATTGTTCTCCTCCCAACAATTATTATTAAAGAGTAAATAATTATTAAAGAGTAAATAATTTAAACTAAGTTAAAATACACTAATAATATACTAATGTTTTATTATCTTACTTGTAGGTTATATCCTTCTCATATGTCAGTATCATGGTTAAATCAAGTTCATTTCTCAAAGACAAGTAAATATGCACTTACCATCATGTACTACTCTACCTTTGTATTTGATATAGTTAAACTCATTAGAATTATAATGTGATTATAGAAGTATTATACGCAAAGATCAAGGAACTGATCTGATGATGTGCTGATGACAGAGCTGAGCAGAGTTATCACTGTGGCTTTTCAGCTGCTTGTTCTGTGCAAAGAACCTACAAGTAAGACAATACATCAAAAATTAATTAGTTGGATACTACCTTATGAAGCAGAAAATCACTTGGCTAGGATGTCATCAGGTATTATAATAATATTAACCTGCAGAGTCCTCATTGTTTCATCATCCAAATTGGCTGGTTAGCGATGTCAGATCTATTGTTTTGGGTCTCATTCTCTTTGTAAAGACAAGAGAAAGATTATTAGAAATCTTTAATAACACTTACAATGTTACAATGAGGTAGAGAAAAAATAGTGAATAAAAAAAGTTTTAAAATCCTATAAGTAGAATAATAAAATTCAAAATCTAGCATACACTTAAAAACAAACTACTATATATATATAAAAACATTATCTTTAATTGAATTTATAAATAATAATTACATATAGGCAGTTACTAAAATAGACAATTACAGTAAAAAACAGAACAGAATAATCAATAGCTAAAACAATCATAACCCTCAAATTGTAAAGATATGCAAGAAACAAACCCAAGTGGGTTTGTTTATAAGAGGCATCTCAATTCTTTGTTCTCTGGCACAACTTTGGTGAAAAGAATAATAAATCAGGCAAACTAGAATGAACAAATATTTTTGAAAAATGAAAATAACTACAACATAAAACAGATTTCCTCAGATGGTAGTTGAATATTGGAGATCCTGCACACATTATCCCCTAACTTGATCTTGACTGGATCTTTGGTTACACATCTGAACCTGTATCATTGAATTTAACCATTTTAACCTTCATTCGGTCCATAACTGTATGCCTTCTTTAACCTTTTTTTACTTTTCGGGTAGTTAGGAAGAGAATATGATCTCATCTTGGTCATTTCCAGCCATTCCATCTTCTTGTTTACTGGCAGGCGACAATGAAACGACAGAGGCTGCTTCTTCTGTGACAGCCTTCTCCTGTTCCACATATCTCTAGGAGTCCCTTTCTCCCAGATAGCTGACTTCCAAATGTGTAGCTTTTAATCTTCCACTACTAGTTGTCTTATCCTGAGACTGAGTTTACCCTGAAATTCAACTTACTCAAATCTGAGCAGATATTTCTCTCAGACAGCTCAGTTCTCTCTCACCCTCATTAGATCAGGGTGTCTGTAGCCTTTCTCAGTCTTCTGTGGGGCTGCAGCTAGAACAGGCCCCCTTCCGGAGTTTGATCCTTCACTAGGTCTCATTGCGAGAGCCTGAGTCTCATTGTTAAACCTGACACTGAGGATGTTAACAACTGTTATACAGTACCTGACAGAGAGATCTGACTCCCCTGAGCTGACAATCAAGAGTCAGAGCCTCTCTATGAGACTCTGTTTCTCTCTGCCACAGCAGACAGCAAGATTCTGACTTCCTTGAGCAGTCAAGGATTATTCAGTCCCTGAACACTTACATCAAGAAGTCTTGCTTCACACTAATTCCCTAATAGCCTCATGAGGATTTAATACATATTCTCCCTATGGTAGCTATGGAATATTGATTTAAATATGGAAACTAACTAGTGTACCCAGAGAAAACCTACAGTATATGGACAATAAGAGATCACATAAACTCCACAGAGAATGCCCAGTCCAGAATCCAACCTATAATGCAATCCAAGAGCTGTGAGGCAGCAGCGCTGTCTGCTGCAACACGGTGTCACTGTGCAGGTTCAATAAGACCTAATCAAGTCAATAAAGCCTGTAAATGCAATCAATAATGTAACAACAGGGTTAGCTAGAAAAGCAGAGCAAGAGTCACATAAGATACAAAGAAATAGAAGTGGACAGACAGTATTAACTGTGTTAAAAGCATATTGACATGTTCATAGGTTTACAATAAAGGAGGGCAAGTAGTGAATATCATAAAAAGCACAAGAGGAAGCATGATTTTACTAACAGCATAATTTTATTTTTAAAGAAAATTAAACAAACTTAATAAAAATGAATAACAAAGGAAATTTACAATACAGTAATTAATATTTATATATACTGTATATTGTAGTTTTTTTATTTTATCATACTCATAATTTATATTTTAATCTGACCTTTTTTGTTTTTACATATTTTGTTTGCTTTTAAAAATATTATGCTTTTAAAGCTACATCTATTTTATCAAATCTAAAATTAAGGTATCTCTTTTCTAATTTCCGCACTTATATTTCTTATTACTTATAATTCTATGTAATGTATGTATTTAAAAACAATTCAATTAATGTTATACAGTGTTATGACATACAGAATCTCATTTGGAGTTGTAGCCATGTGATAAAGACACCCTGTCTCAACAATGTGTTGATTGTATTAAATTAAATCGTTTGTCGCTAGTACGTATACAGTACAGTATTTTTTGTGCAGGAAAGTACTAATGGGTTAATAAATATTTAATACTGTACCAATTTGTCTGACAACTAAATGCAGCTTTGGTATGTTAAGGATTCACTGACAAACCTTACAGTTTTACAGATTAGTGCATTCCTATATCAGATTATTCTAAAAAGTTAAAAATGGGAGTCTGTGACACTGCAGTGCTTACTATAGTATACCTACTGACTCCTTGCACATTCTAGATGGCTGCATCTGCACACAGGTTTAAAATTCAGGAATAAGAATGGTGCCATATAAGGGTAGGTAGTTTATGAATGTTGTTTTTGTTTTCTATGTTTAAGCAATTTTTAAGGTATATTTGTAACACAGAAAGTAAAAGTATGGAGTTATGAGAAGCTCTTGTTGAGAGAACAATATGATGCCTCAACAACCACAGCTAAAAGGTGTGAGTTCTAATGAGCCTCAGCTATAGGAGGGCTTTAAGATCAAGCAATTCCCAGAGTGAAGACCAAGACAGATTGTCAGTCCCGATTTAGCTGCAGGCAAGAGCAGGTGTGAGGTGCTGCTACTGTCAGTGGTGGCAAGCGGCTGCCTCATGAGGGAAAGAAGGTAGACTAGTGGTAGTGAGGGGAGATAAAGACGATCAATGGTCTCTTGAATAGTGAATAGCAAAAGGCAGTAGAAACCATGATAAGGGGCAAAGAACGAGAGCAACAATTCTGGAGGGGAATGTGGAGTTCTGGTGTAGGAGTTTTGTGAATTTACTGGGACAATTTCTTAATTGTAGCAGTAAACATGAGGTGATTCATTATGGCTATTAGAAAATCAATCGATCGGTGATGCACACACAGGTATTCAATACACGAGGTACATTTATTAATACATGAATTGTGCATGTAAAACATATAACAGCCTACCTGGATACAGATGGTAGATCTTACTGTGAAGGTTATCAAAATGTAAGGTACAGTATATAATCACAAAGAAATACAAAATAAAAAATATGCTTCAGTATACCATTTGGCTATACTATCGTTAATCAGTTTCATTAATACCACTTCTACATTAGATACTCAGAAGTACTGTAAATACATTTCTCATGAATTAAATTGATATCAACATGTTGATGTAACAATTGAATTCTCAAGATGCAATGAAGAACATTGGGTTTACTTATCCTCTGTATATGGATTTGGGTTTCCCAGCACAAACACCAAAAAACAGCTGGTGGCTGCGTCCAATCACTGTGGCGTTCAGTAGTTGTCCTCTGGCACTGAAGCAGAGAGATGAAGCCTCATTTAGGAAAGCACCTCAATGCTTAATTCTGTCTTATTAATAAGCATTGCCGCTACATTGGAATGAAAGAACAGGGCTGTCTAACAAGTCTGGTGAATATGAGTATGAGTGAGTATGTGTTTGTGGTAGTGTGCTCAAGAGAGTGCCGAGGGTGGTAGAGGGACTCTCCCCTTAGCAGTATGATGTCTATGGGGAAAGGGCATGGTCTATCTAGCCATACATCTATAGTATCTAGACTGAGGACCCATGGTATGTTAGGAGCTTGAGTGAGTTAGTAGTGGTGGCTGGGCACAAGATGTGCCAGCAGCTGTGTATGCACAGCCTAAGACATGAGAGTGAGGCATTAGAAAGGCTGTGTAGTTTTAATGGAGAAGTTTAAGTCTTGGCATGGAATGAGGTGCTAGAGAGACTCTGTGTAGCGAATGTGTCCGAGTCTGAACGTGAGAGTGAGATAAAAGATATTCTACACTGTCTTGTGTTGAGAGAGTGAGACCCAGCCTCTTGGCGTCAGGAGTATGTCAATGGCTGGAAGCAGACCTTGAAGTCAGAGGAGTAATTGAGGGAAAGTGCCCACAGCCTTAGAGGATTGGGTGGCAGTGAGGGAGCAGGAGACTCCAGTATAGAGAGTCATCTGGGAGCAGAAGATTAGTGAGTGATTATCCAGATTAGTGAGGGAGTGGGGGACTCTATGGTGGTAGCTAGGAGCAGGGAGGCTCCTAGAGAAGAGTGTCGGAGAGGTTCAGGGAAGAGCTTTAAGAGTTGTGGTCTTAGTCATTGCCATGTTGGCCTGTCAGTAAGGTAAAGAAGGCAGTAGAGCTGCTCTGGGCAAACGGTTTTGACTGAATTGAGGGCCTTCCATTGTTACTTCCCGATAGGGACCAGTCAGAAGGCAAGAGTACTAAAGGTGAAGCTTGTCGATCCTGGGAATCATCAAGTGGTCATGCAATGCAAGGGATGTTAGTTATGATCCAAGAGGGGGACAGTGGCAGTGGCATGTGTGAGTTAGAAACTGGAACTGAGAGTCTGCGATCTGAGGGTGCAGAGGGCTCTCAGGATGTGCACCACGTGTCCTGGTGCTCTGACAAGGGGGGCCATGGTCAGCAGCACTCTTGGAGGAGAGTGTGTGTAAGTTGAGGAATGAAGGTGACAGGGTTCTCCAGCAGGCTATGTGGGTCGTGTCTTGTGCGATGGACACGCCTGTTTGTGCCCACAGTGGTAGCAACAACCCCATGGCCTCACAATATATTTATGATGAAATAGCATAGAAACAATTTTCATTGTGTTGATTGCAAATGTAAAAAAAAGTCAAAAGATCCAGAAAGCTTAAATACTGATGGAAAAAAGAAAGGCAACACCTCTTCAATCCTCTGGCTCTCCTGTCTGCATGGAGACAGGCTGAAGAGTGACTCATCCGTGAGGAACACCTGACTTCTGATTAGTCCATCGCAGCCTCTGTCTGACCCAAGCCAGTCGGGTGTGACATCTAGGAGGTGTGAGGGCCTCTGACAGGTCTCCTTGCTCTAACACTAGCAGCATGGAGCCTCACTGTCCTGTCACTGATGAGGGCATTGTGTCTCCTGGCAGTTTCAGCAGCAGTACAGGTGGCAGATCTGAAACAATCTCTCAGATGGAGCAGTCTGATGTGTCGGTTCTACTCTAGTGTGGTCACTCGAGGGTGACCAGATCTTGGACGGTCATCTGTCCTGCCGGTCTGCTGAAACCTTCACTGCAGTTGGGACACAGTGGAGCAGCTTACTCCATAGTGTCTGGCAACGCTGGCACATGATATGCCTGCCTGCAGCATGCCAATGGCCCTCTCCCTTACTTCTGGTGACATTTGAGGCATTATGGAATGCACAGAAAACTGACTAAGTGTGGCCTTTTCTTGCAGTGACCTAAGCTTTGAATTTAGGCCTTTTTAAAGGTGACCTAATCAGGCATTGTTCCACCCCTGACCTCGTTGGATAAAAGTGGACTTTACGAGCTTTTGTGTGATTGGCAAGTTGCAATGCCTCACTGCACAAGCTTTATTGCTGGTCAGAGGGCTTAAAACAAATTGACAACTTTTTGTAAAAGTATATACAGATGCAGCCATTCAAACTTCACGGTACAAACCCGTACCGCACGCATCTACCCACAAGCCACCGCGGCGTACCGCGGTACATGATTGGCTGGCCAAAATGACTGACAGGGGCACTTAAAATGTTTAGGGAGAAATGGAATACTGGTGTGTATTTTTTCTTTAAAATACCAATACCAACCATATACAGTTTACATGATATGTTTATGTTCCTAAATTAATATTGCATGTGAAAGGCATGGTGAATCAGAGATTCTCAAAACTTACTTTGTATGATTGGAAACGAATACATGATCAGATCAATAAAAAGCTGTGGTGTTACTTTTTGTCAATGAAAAAATAGTCTTTACATTTACAAAGACGGTTACAAAGTAAGTGTAACGCTGCTCTGTAGAGGTGAACAGGATCCGATGCAGATGCAGGAGTCGCAAGGAGGTAAGTAAGCGTACCGAGCAAGTCCAGGAGCTGAGTCGTAGTCTGAAGGCGAAGGTAGGTCGAGATCCGGTAAAGGCACTGGTGGCGAACAATCCAAAACGTGAGGCAGAATCGTGGTCAAAAAGAGGGCTACAGGGTCAAATCCAAAACAGGCAAAGATAGCAAACAATCCAAGGGGCGAGACGAGATCCAAAGTCCGAAGGCAAAAGGTGAAGGCAGAATTCCAGGAAGGCAAGAGAGGGGTAAGAACGCTAGGCTGAGCAACAAGTAGAGAACTCAATACCGAGCAACGGGAATCAGGTAAGAATGGTATAAATAACCCAGCGTGCCGCACGGTAGAGCAATTGCAGGTGTGTTAACTCGTGCGGCGGCACTTGTTAGTAGTAATCAGCTGCTGGTGCTGATTAGCTCGCTTACGTGTTGATCTCAGCTGGCTGGTGGTCGTGACAGTAAGTGGACCAGGGTAATACTTTGAGTTTACAGCTTGTCCAAGCTCATTCATTATTAATACTATTAGTAATATCTTCGGTAAAGACTTTGATGCATAAAATATTTCTGCATAATTAAAATATTTATGATAAAGGTGGTAGGTTGTGTACCTTTGTCCAACTGAGCAATCTTGCTTTTATAAAATATACCAACTTTTTAATGTTTAATGATTAACATGCTGTAATACAGAGTTTAAAATTAATAGTCTAAAGAGTATACAACTTAAATTCTTAATTGGAAAGATTGTCCCTCAGCAGTGATCGGGATTCGAAACTGGGTGTTTTCTGGTGACAGCTCAAATGCTATACATGAGAGGTTAAACTTTATTAGCTCCACCTGGCGGTTTTACAAGGTGATTCCGGATACTATTAACATAATCTAATTTAAATGCAGTAAAATGCAGTATGACACGAAATGACGTGTTATGACCCGTTTTGATGGACATGCCCACCGCTTTGTACTGCAGCATACCCAGCTCGTTTTGAATGGCTGCATCTGTACAGCTCTGAGAGCTGAAAGGGAATTTAGGATGAGTCCATTGCTTCCCGACCATCACAGATATCTCCCCCAGTTGATCCAGAGGACGCCAGAATCAGATACCCAGTCAGCGAGCTGAACCTGGCAGACTGAGCTGACAGCACATGCCTGGCCTGGTCTTGGAGGAAACCCTCCATAGAGCACATTTCTTGAATCACCGGCTCTGGGGTCTGACTGATCCACTGTGTGGGGGTTTCCTGCCTCACCAGTTTTGGTGGGACCCTTCCTCTCAGTTACGCCTCCGGGTAAAGGCACACCTGTGTTCTGACGAGACTGCTTTACTTTTTCCTGTCCAGTACATCAGCCTGTGGGCTTGCTGACCTGCATCCTTGGCTCCTTGTAGGGCTGCATCACAGAACCATGTGGTCATCTTTCCTTCTAGGGGCTCAGTAGCTGGTTCCATCCCAGAGCTGAGGGTCCCAGATTCAAGTCAGCGGGCTGCGATGAGGAGTTTAACTTGGGGCTGGTGCTTTGCAGTGCCAAAATCTCTCTTTGGTCACCAGTGATGTAAACAGCTGGCATCTCCCAGACCATTGTGCCTCACTTGGTTTCTTTTCTAGCTGACCACCTGGGACCATCCTTGTTGCACTGGCCAGTTCTGTTGAACTTTTTTTGTTTTCTTTTCCATTACTGTCTGGCTTGGGCTGATTAAGCCCTGTTGGTCAGTAATCAATTATTCTATAATCACTTTTCCATTTCCATGTCCCATCACTTTCCCTCTGTCCAGGACCATCTGAGCCCTCAATCAGCCGGGTCTCCCTGGGTGTTCTGTCACTCTTGTGCTTGAACATGTCACAAGCTCTTGCCTTTACAATGAGGTAGAGAGAAAGGAAACTTCCCCTGTTGATGTAGATATAGGGGCAGAAAAATTAAATAATGAAATCAAAATGTTTTAAAATCCTATAATTAAAATAATTAAATTCCAAATCTAGCATAATATAAGTTAAAATATAAATATATAAAAATATGCTCTCCAGTAAATACAGTAAACATTGGAGTGTGAGTACTGAGTATTAACTTTCATTGAATTTATAAATGACATTGTTAAGTGTAGGGGTTACAAAAATAGACATTTACAGAAAAAGGCTGAGTGTGATAATAAATAATTATAACTGCTAAATTGTAAAAATATATTGAAAATATACCTGAATATACTGAGAGGACACCCCAGACTCTCTATTAAGTATTGAACTGCTACTGTATATAACACCTACACAGACCAGCAGGAGAAACAAACCTTCCTTCTGCACCAAAGAGAAAATGACCTCCAGATAAATCTCTAATAATAATAATAATACAATTAATGTATATACTGTAGCAGATTCCATTCCAATGAATCTCAATGTGCTTTACATAAAAGAAAAGCTAAAAAAGAAGTCAAGGAACTTAATATTACAGTAACTAAAAAGGAAAAAGATAGCAAATTAGTATAATTAGTATAACTGGAAGTTGATTTTAAGGGTTTTAAAATCTATTTTAAAATTTCTGGTGGAAATTGCTTGTCTGAGGTGATGCTTTGCTAGAACAGGGATGATATGATCTGATTAGCCCTAACAAAATATGGTACTATACATTTCATTACCCTACACTGTATTGTTCAGTTATGTGAAATAAAATACGTAGAAAATAATAAAATAAAATCACTTAGGTGTTTCCCTGACAACTACATTACAGGTTACTCTCAAGTTCAGACTTATGTAACACATGAAAAGGGTGTTCCTGTATCAGGTCCACTTATTGTCTGTTTTCAGGATTAAAACAGTTCACTTCTTTCAGAGGCTCCCAGTGCAGTATGTTTTGTATCTTTAAATTGTCACCTTCTGAAGGCTGTGCTGAAGAGATAATGTGGTCAATTTAAATCCTTTTAACTTGCATTAAAAACCTTAGGAGTTTCTGACAGATTCCCCTTTGATGGTAGCTAAATGTTAGGAACTTGCACACATTAACTCCTGACATGACTGGATCTTTTTACTGCGTCTGGACCTATATCACTGTATGTAACTTCTTTAACTCTAATTCATCTGTAACTGTACGCCTTTTTTAACCTTGTTTTACTTCAAGAATAAGTAGCAGTGGAATAAGGCCTCAACTCTGTCATGTCCATTTTGCCCACTCTCTCTTCTTTTTACTGACAGGCCGACACGGAAACACTGAGGCTGCGACTTTCATGAAAACCAACTTCTCCTCTCAAATAAGCAAATAACACAAATCTCTAGGAGTTTCCTTCTCTCATATAGCTCACTCCTAATTCTGGAGCTTTTAAGTTTGTACTAATACCAAATGTTTCTCCACAAAGTTTCCCCTGAAATTCGACTGACTGTCTTACTCAAACCTGAGCAGACATTTCCCTCAGACAGCCCTGTTCTCTCTCACCTTCAGAACAGGCTGTCAGTAGCCTTTCTCAGTCTCCTCCAGGGCTGCAGCTGGTACTGGGCTCCTTCTGGGGTTTGATTTTTCACTAGGTCTCATTGCAAGAGCCTGAGTCTTACTGCCAAACCTCAAAGTAAGGACCTGAACACTAGCCCTAGGTCTCAGCATGAGACTTGTCTTTTCATTGTCATGTCTGTCAGTGGGGAAGTCTGACTCCCCTGAGCCGACAGGGACCGTTCACTCCCTGAATGCTCACATAGGAAAGCCTGGCTTCACACAGGTGACTCCAATCCCCTATTAAAATCCTGCTGATTGAAAACACATACAGTACTCCCCTAGAGTATTTATATGCCCTCTAGTGTCCTGTTTGTATACTTGACACTGCAGATCCAGTTGCCCTGTTACTAAGACATAGAAAACTTAAACTGTTTTAATAAGTATCCTCTGCAAGGTCTGAGATTTCAATTTTACTTCATTAATGTTTTCTTGCTGTTGTGATACTGAAATAAACCTTATTTTAGCCTCAATTACAATATTCATTTATTTTTTCACATATCCTCTGTTGTTCTTTCTAATATCTTTTTTACCCATGCTTGTTCTAGTTTATTATATTCTGTATAATATGTTGAACATCATCTCCAATCCTTTCTTAATGATTTTCGATTTATATTCTTTTATTCAAATATCTGAACCACTGTTTTTAAACAGTTTCATTATGTTAGTTGTGAAAGACTAATGGCTGTTCAGAGGTATATTTTCTGACTGCACAAAGTCCTGCAGAGCTACTGTAGGTTAAACTACCTGCTGCAGCTGCTCCTGTAAGAACCGCAATCTGACTCTGACAGCCAGCTACTGATCCTCAGTTAACTGGTCCCAGCTCCTGGAGCACATGTGTCCTCGTGGAGCTCTGAGTCCCTGATCATGTAAACTCCACTGCTGCTTCAGCTGGGCTTCTTGAACTAGATCCTGCTCTGTTGCTTTCCCTCCGGTCATCATACCTTTAGAAACCCTCATTAAGTTGAGCTCCTTTCCTCTGAGCCCAGTGCATACTGGAGTCCAGTTCTGCTCCCCTTTGTTGTTGCAACTGGTTCCCCATCTGAATTTCCAACCATCTTCTTCTTCTTCTTCAGTGGGCTGGATACTTTTGGCACCACCTTAACCTTTCAAAATTACTAAATAAATAAAGCAAAATTACTCTGTCGGATATGTAAAAATTAGTTTATTTTGAACTATTAATTACTCTATTCTGCCTTTTGTGAATACAGTTTTTTTTCAAGATTTATGTACACATTAACATAATCTATATTTAGTCCTACTACTATTTTACATAATTGTTACAGCAGGAACAGTAGCAACTGTGTTTGTACAGTTATGTGAAAGTAACTTTAAGAAAGTAACCTCTTGCCATAAGTAGTTTATGCTACTTATAAAGCCTTAATGAAGCCTGCCCTGTACAAGAGTGGTATCCAAAATCCTACAAACTTTAAGAGTTTATGATGTCCTAATTAGAAGATAAAAAATCCTGATTGTGAGACGATGTATGATTTTTTTTTCCTCGTAGCACCAGAACACTGCTGTAGATAGTATATACAGATGCAGCCATTCAAAATGCGCGGACGATACCGTATTATTTTCCAGTACGCTGTACGCAGTCTACCGCAAGTTACCGGTAAATACCGCAAGTTACCGGTAAATACCGCTAGCAAAATAATAGTATCCGGAATTTCCGCAAGGTGGAGCTAATAAAGCTCAACCTCTCATGTTTGAGCTGTAGCCATCAAAGTCTTTAACGAAGATATTACTAATAGTATTAATAATAAATGACCTTGGACAAGCTGTAAACTCAAAGTATTGCCCTGGTCCACATTCTTTTTTTCATTGACCGTCTTTGTAAAAGTAACACCACAGCATTTCGCAATCACGCATTTGTTTCCAATCATGCAAAGTACAGTAATTTTTGAGAATCGATTCACCATGCCTTACACATGCTCATAAAAGAGATTGATTTAGGAACATAAACATATTACCGTATGCAAACTGTACTGTATACAGTATGTATATGTATATTTAATGTCTTAACTGTGCCCGTTTAAGTATTGAATATTTATATGGAATTTTACCACTGAAGGGAAATCTTAGTGCCTGAGCATAAAAAGAATAGGAGCATACTGCAACACGTGTGAAGGCCATAAACGATATTAATTTTGGAACATAAACATACAGTATATGGCTGGTCTCGGTACTTTAAAGAAAACATACACGGAACATGGTTTCATTATGACCAGAATTGGTCTTGAGATATTTTTAACTTGATTTACAGTATTTTAGAGGTATGTCTTGACACCGATACTACGTAAGTACTGCTCACGTACTGTATATGTTTCTAGGTTTATATTATGCATTTCATACGGTCAAATTACTTTTGAGCAACTGATAAGAAGCGCGAAACGGTATGCCCAGGGCATTTTAGTTTAGTTTTGTGCGGGGACTGCTTTAACTATATCGCCGTGGATTGATTAGAGATATCAGGTACATACAAGTCATTTTTTAAATGTTGTAGTTTGTCTTGTAAAAATGTTACGAGTACATCATCTATCAACAATTACACAGGTTCTGTTTCCATATTGCGGATTTTGGTTACGTAATATTATTTTCTAGATTTCACGTTGTGAATATATGATTTGGGCAAACAGAGCCACAAAGAAGTACATTATGGGTTGTTTTTTTTTGCAGTTTTATCTAGAACAAGCGATGCTTAAACCTTTGTCTGATTCTTGTGAAACTATCCACACGACAGTTACAGTACCTAGGAGTTGACTTCAGTGATGTCACTGATGGGATGTTTCTAAAAATCCATCCTCTGTAAAACGTCTTCTCTAGTTGTCCTGCATATGTATTCGCTAATGAAGCTGTGTGTTCTGAGCCTGGATCTCTACATTTCTGTATGAACCAGCTTAGAGGGCTAAAGACAGCTTGTGTTTAAATTGAGTGTAAGGCAATTTATGCTTCTAAAGTCATGGTCAGCATTTATTATTGTACTGTGCTGTAAACTTGTTCTGTGCCTAGTCACAATATTTTATAGCGTTTTTATAGCGTTATGAAATCCGGTGGCGCTGTGTGTTAGTTTCCTGACTCCCATGTCACATGGTCTGTGATTGAAACCTGTGAAACCGATTTAATTCGTCACAGCCAGCACTCCGGCAGAGAGGGGGTTGTACTCGTAAAGTAGAAGCAGGCGAGATTTCCAGCGAAAGACACCCCCCGCCCCCATACGATTCAAATTGTAATTACACATTGTACACATGCTTAAAAGAGAAGAGAGAAAACGCAAGCCTTCTTCAGGTGTGAGGGTCTTCTGCTCAGAATGAAACGCTAAAATGTAATGTAGGCTCTGAATGGGTTCAATTATGATTTGGGCTTGATTAAGGTTGCTGCCTTTCATCTAAAACCCTACTTGAATCCTTCTAAACTAAAAATCAGTGTTAGTGAGTTCTAAATAAAGAGGTATCCAGGTAACAGTGAAACGGGCGGACAGTCTGGGGAGATCGCCCGTTTTCCATGTAAATAGTTCCCTGGTTCCGCACCCCTTGGTGTTTCTCTCGCTCTCTCGGGTCACCTGATCGTTAGCTCGAAAGATTTCAGTGCTTTGTGTATATTCTAATGGTAGTGGGGGCAGGGTGTGTGGGAACAGGTTTGGTTGAAATTGCATTGGAGATCTATGTTCTTCACACCTGAAACATTTTCTCTGAAAGCATTTTCTTCGCAGTTTAACCGATCTTGTTACAGCATGTTACAGTTTACTATTATTAACCATATTAATTTTAAGTGCTTAATGCCATTTTTTGACCAGGTGGGAATATTCTTAAGTCCATATCTTCGCAAGGGAATCAGTGCGAATTGCAATACTAATTAAATGACCGCAGGCACTTTCCACCCCCTCTGCCAGCAGGAACATTCCTATTCTTAGCTCAGCAGCTCATTACAAACCGGGTTTTTTTACACAGCGATACAGCTTTGCGTTGTGAATCTGTTTTTCCGTGTTTACAAAGAAAGTGGAATACAGTGATACTACCTGCTATACAGATACATATGATATGTATGTTTAGATATTTAGATATGTTTAGATATTTAGACCCTTAAATTAATATCATTATTAATAATAATGATTCTAATGATAATAATGATAATAGGCCAGTGAAAGCTCTGTTGTCCTTCACATCAATGCCTGAAACATTTTACCGAACCCAGGATTTTACAGAGAGGGAGGAGGTGCGGAGCTCAGCAGTACAGAACGAACATTCTGCTGCCTGGAGCGCTTATGGCAGCAATCGCATCTGCATTTATAACTTAGTTTTTGAAATTAATCAAGCAATATGAAGCATCTCTTTTTACTTTTAAGTCCCTTAATTATCATTAAGCACATCTTTCTCACCACTTAGATTACTTTTTGATACCATCCTTAGTCAAACCAGAAACGTGTTGTTCTGTCTAATGACATTACAAGTGGAAAGATTACAGATTTTAATCGTCTTTAATTTTGTTACGTTATACATTTTAGAAACGTTTCATCCATACAAACACCACAAAACTATTTTCGATTGTATTTCTGAATAGTATGTTACACTTAGTTCACTGTTTTAAATACATCTAATTAAGAAAGTTAGGTGTTAGCATAAACTATTAGCAATCAATAATATTAAATTTAGCACTGTAATAAGCTGTTGCACTTTCCTCTGCATCTTGTAAAAATATATTTTCATTGTTCAAATATACATTAAGTCTGACTATCATATAATAAGTTAAATACAAAACTAAAGAAAAAATAGGGTTAAATATAATTCAAAATATTTTGCTAACAATGTTAACTGTTTATGAATAATAAAATGTATTAACTAAGGAGTAGGATGGCACAGTTGTTAGTATGTTTTTTGTCTTGTTTCTTTTTCATAAATACAACAGTAGTACCTGATGTCTCAGTGGCTTTCAAAATTAAATTATGCATGCAAACCTGTGAACTAGAAAGATAACTAAGATATCCATCCATTTATAATGGTGGCAAAGTGGTTAGCATTGCTATCTTGCAGCACTGGGATCCTAGGTTCAATTCCTGCCATCCTGGGTGTGTGGGGTTTACATGTTCTCTCTGGGTTACATGGTTTTTCTCCATATGTGGGATATGACTCCCTCTCGCACTCCAAAACATACTGGTAAGTTAATTGGTTTATGGGAAAACTGGCCCTGGTGTGTGTGTGTTTGTGTCTGTCTGTCCTGTGATGGACTGGCGCTATGTCCAGGGTGTATTCTGCCTTGTGTCCGTTGCTTACTGGGATAGGCTCCAAATCCTCTGTACTGGATAAAGAGATTAGAAATGGATGGAAGTAAAGGCACTGTGTGGATGGAACTATACACAGTGTTAGAAACCCACTATGAAATGGCAGCATCTCACTGAGAATAAAATATTTTATAGTGCTGGCTTAAGGAAACAGCCTTTCCACCTCTCTTGCACATCAGTATCCATACCTAGTTATTTAAACAAATTGCCTCTAATTATAAACATCTTAATATGCTGGCTCTGTGGATCCGCATCAGCTATGTTTGCCCATTCCTTCAATTCATGTGCATCCAACACACAGTTCATTGCCAGCAACTACACATAATCTAAAATACAATCCTTATTTCAGTATCTATGTAAACATATAGTCTGTTAACTTCATCATCTTCATCAAAAGTATGCCTAACCCCATTAGGAAGTGTATTCCTCAGCTTTCCCCAAATTATCTTCTTCTTACCAACATCTCTAGTCTTTTATCCTGCAATAACTCAGCCAACACTTAAATCTTCAAAAGCTGCTTGTGTTAATTTCTTTAAATCACAAATATCATGTGTAAATACTGGCCATGTAATACTCTGCATTGTGGAATAATAGTTTATTTTAAAGGGAACTAGAGAAACTAAGAACTAGAGAAATCAAGAAAGGCTTTTTTTCTAGAATTAATAAATGCACATCCTGTTCACTGGGGAAATTAAATCCACACTGAGCAATCTTCAATATGTTCAGAATATGACAGCAAGAATCCTATCAGGGATGCATTACACCTGTTTTCAAGTCCTTGCACTGGTTACCTATCAGATTTCGAGTCAACTTCAAAATCCTTATCCTCCTTATATACTATCCTACAACTGTTATTATTGATCACCGAATTATTGTACTTGACATGACTTCATTCAGCCTTTCCTGAACGTCTATGACAAGCAGAGAGAGTGCTGTTTCTGGTGCGATCTTTTGCAGCTGACATTTCACTGTTTTAAACGAACACGAAATTAGATTGCTCATAAATCAGTTATTCTATATAAACACAGCGTAATTGCCCTCCGAAAATCCTCTTTTTCTTGTTCATTTTAGAGACCTTGATCAAAACTGATTTTAGATGTCAGAAAGGATTTATTTTTTCTGTATTTCCTACATTGCTTTGTCGAGATTTTAACTTTATATCTAACTTTATATCTAGGCTCAGATTTCAACTATAAATCGTACAGTAATTAATAGCAGTAAATACTGATGTTTTGCGCCCTCTTACCACAAAAATATATGTTTTGTAGTTGGGATTAACTTTATTTCGTACGCGTAGCTACTCTGATTCGGACACCGAACAGTTAAAGATGGCGGCAAATCAGACACCCAGAGGGGGGGGGGGGGGGGTCTTCTCGCCTCCATAACTAAAATGCCAAATAGAAGTGGCTTAAGCGACATACACAGTCGTGTAACTGACAGTTTGAGGTAGCCTATCGTGTAAATTTCGCTTTGTTGCTGATAGGTTAAGCTTTCGAAACTCTGCCCCAAAGTCATGTGACTGATTTTTCGCCCTGTTTCGTTGGTTAAACGCAATGATCACAAGCACCACCATGGTAACTGGGATGTGTAGTTTTTAATTCCGTTTGAATTATAACTGTACGTACTGTCTTCATATTTGGCCAGGGCTTTAAAGAGAAGGCGCGCCAAAAAATTTCGGTGCCGTCGTCTCCGCTTTAAAGGTACCCCCGTGCTGGAAGAATTTGACCTCGGAACGTTTGCCCAGCGTAGTTATAGTGGACATAAAAACAAGAGTTCGCTGGCATTATATCCTAGAAGACACAGACCGGCGCCAGACCGGTAAATGCTTGATGAACTAGGGATTGGACAGTTTCCAAGTGCTTGTACAATCGATGGAAATGTTCAAATAAATGTGCAAAAGAAATAAACAAAATAATCATTTATTTCTTTATCATATTGGCTAGCTAATGTCCTCTCTTTGCTAATTAGTGGCTGTGTTTCTGCGTTGGGTAGCAACGGGTGACTGTTCTCAGGCGGAAGATGTAAACAGCTTAAATTTCATGTTAAATAATTTTTAAAAATTAAAATTCATTCTATACAGCAATCACATATTTGGGTACCGTTTCATAAAACTTTCATGCTTAAAATGTTTAGGGGGAAATGAAAGACTGGTGTGTATTTTTTCTTTAAACTATCAAGACCAGCCATACACAATACAGTTTATGTACATACAGTAATGTTTATGTTCCTAAATTAATATCGTTTATGACCTTCAGATGTGTTATGCTCCTCTTCTTTTTATGCTCAGCTACTAAAATTTCCCTTTAGTGGTAAAATTCCATATAAATATTCAAAGCTAAGCGGATTGAAATGTGCACAGTAAAGACATTAAATGATTAAATCTTTTCACTACCAACCAATGCACCACGAGTGCCCCTGTCGGTCATTTTGGCCAGCCAATCACTTACCGCGGTGCCCTATGGTGCCCTGCGGGTTGGTTACTGTACCGCGGGTTTTTACCGCTCATTTTGAATGGCTGCATCTGTAGAAGACAAAGATAAGGATTTACGTTGCATTGTCAGATTGTCAATCAATAAAGGCATTTATTTAAACACACGTTTATGTTTTAATTTAAAATGGGGCTAATGGGGACTATCTTATTATTTTTCTGTTCTCTCTCTTATTGTCAAAACTCATTCAGTTGTGGTTCTTTTGGTTTCCGGTTGCTTTCTATTGCAGATGTGCTCCCGCTGAGACTTTTTTTCCTCATAGCACTTTACTCTTAGTTTAAACTACTGAGTGAAATAGGTTTAATACAGCATGCATAGTCTGCAAAGGAACAAGTAATAGGTCTATTCCATGCTGAAAAGAGAAGAAAGACAACACAATGTTTCGGCCGTTTCAGGCTGCGCTGTTCTGCTTCCTATAGTGATATACGGGTTTTTCGCACAAAGTCGTATTTCTGAACTTGTGTACACAGCTGTCTCCCGCTACGTTAATGCGTAATTACACATCGATGAAAAACCGGAGGTTTAAAAAAGAGAATTAGCTCACTGATAGTTTTATGTGGAGGCTGTGAACATTTTCATGTTGTGGTCTTTAAAATGCATTTGGCTCGAAGGCTTTCTGTGTTTCCCTTCCAAAGATATGGACAGAAGAATATTCAAGTGTGGTAAAAAAAATGGCTTAAAAACAACTTTGTGAAGGCTGTGAAAACAGTCACAATGACTTATCTAAAGAGCATGCTTACCAGCGCAGTGACGTCCCCACATTTCCCTCTCAATAGCTACTAAATAGGCAGTGAAAACATTTGTCTGTCTTTCCGTGGGGGGAAGGGGGACTACAGTATCTTTCATTGGAAGGTACACCTATCCTACTCTGAGAATGCCCGTGGTCTTTTCACTGATAAACTTGTGTTAACAAAAACTACAGTATGCTTAAGAGTTGTTAAACAGGTTTTTATTTATTTTTCGGCATAGCCAGCTGGCTGTGCCTTCTAGAGCACCACAATTCACGGTCAACCACATCACAGATCACAGATCAGTCCCAGTGTGTGAGATCTTGCTGTTTGATCTGTGCTTGATCTTTGATCTGAGCTTTAATAGAGAGCTTATCTCTGTAAATATATATTTACATTATATCGAGTGGTATTAAATGCAACTTTTTTGTATAAATGACACTTTTCTAAAATGTATTTAAAAATAAAAACAATTACAATTGGCATGACTGTAGCTTTTTTACGATACCTCTTAGAGTTACGAAACCACTTGGTGGGTGTACAAAATACATGTGGCTGTTTTCACAGCCTTCACTATGTCGTTTTTAAGCCATTTTTTAACCACACTCGAATATTCTTCTGTCCAAATCTTTGGAAGGGAAACACAGAAAGCATTCAAGCCAAATGCATTTTAAAGACCACGACAAGTGAAAATGTTCACAGCCTCCACATAAAACTATCAGTGAGCTAATTATCTTTTTTTTAAATCTCCAGCTTTTCATCGATGCGTAATTACACACTAACTGGAACCCGGGGGGACTGCTGTGTACACACGTTCAAAATGCAAGAAATACTGCTTAATACGGCTTTGTGCGAAAAAAAACGAATATCACCATAGGAAACATAACAGCATAGCCTCCAGTTACCAAGACCACGAAACAAAGGAATAAAGCTTTGTTTGATTTCTGAAACCCTTTCTTTATGTCCTGTTTTCATTCAGGTAATGGGTCAACTATATTCACAATACTGCTGAGAACAGGAAAATTCATATTCTTTACTCAGCAGAGCCTTAAAACCAGCACCCATGGTGTTCAAACCATTTTTTTACACAGAAGACTGACACAGCTTTGCGTTGTGAATCTGTTTTTCTAAGAAAACATGTGAGTGGGGGAGGTGGACTTGCCCTCATTCTACTTTGAAAATACCTGTGAAACAGGGACCAGCGCCAGGCAAATGCACATTAATGTAGGGCTTTCGTGCTCACGTGGATTTGCGCCCTACAGTACAACCTGCGGCATGTTTATGCTCCTAAATTAATATCTTTTATGAACATGTGAAAGGCATGGTGAATCGGAGTATCACCAGGGTAATACTTTCAGTTTACAGCTTGTCCAAGGTCATTCATTATTAATACTATTAGTAATATCTTCGGTAAAGACTTTGATGGCGACAGATCAAACACTGTACATGAGAGGTTGAGCTTTATTAGGTCCACCTGGCGGTAATTCTGGATAATATTATCTTACTTCCGGTATTATGCGGTATTATACAGTATTATACGGTAACCCGTGTTATACCGCGAAACGCAAACCGCGAAATAACCATTCTAACTACAGTAAGTGCTGTAAAATACTCATTCTGACCAACAGCAACATATATGATTTCTGGTTACTAATTGGACATTATATACACATTCCACAGTGTATACCACTTTTACCATTACCACAATTCACAAATCCTGATTTCAGTTTCCAGAATTAGAGAACGTCAACTGTAATACTGAATGACCGCTATTCTTTCTTTGAAGCTCATTTCAGAACTGCAAATTAATGTTCTGGAGCTGGCACTTTAGGGACAATTTTCACTTCATTGCTGAACACTGAATTTCACTGAACATTGATCTGTTCTCTGTGTTTCTGAAAGGCTGAGTGCATGGAAAAAAATGTGTATAAGATTGTATTTAAATGGGAATGTAATTTTTACACTCCGGCACATTTACAGTCCAACTGTAGCAGCTCTGCAGCTGTTCTGAGTCTCAGTTCTCTGTGGTTCCTGTTTACGAGCCAGAGCAGCTCCTGCAGAGCTGAGAGAGGTTTTTGTACAGACATGTATCACTGTGTGAGAGGGAAGCTGTTACCCTGCTGACAGTAATAATCTCCTGCATCTTCACCCTGGACTCCAGAGATGGTCAGAGTGAAGTCAGTCCCATAACTACTGCTGCTGCCTCCACTGTAACTGCAAGTGAATCGGTCTGGGATCCCAGAGGGTCGAGTGTCTTTAGTGTGAATCAGGAGTCTAGGAGCCTCTCCAGTTCTCTGATGGTACCAGCTCAGATAATAAACCTGCTGACTAGATTTGCAGTTCAGAGTCACTCTTTCTCCTTGGAGACTAGACCTCACTGTAGGAGACTGAGTCATGACAATCTGACTACAGGACTCTGAAAACAGACCGAAAAGAAGAGAATAATTTTAATGACCCAGGCAAATACATACAGTATAGTATGAATAACATTGATGACAAAGGTAATATAACCTACATTTATTGATGAAAATTTGACTTTTGATGAAGTCAATTCAGCTGTATTATTTTATTTTGTATTTAAATAAATGTTTTCTCTAAAGAGGGTTGAAATCACAGCCTACCTTGAACGAGCAGTAGCAGTGTGCAGAGGAGCCCCGAAGAAGACATTCTTTCTGTGTGACTGAGTTGAACTGTCAGCTTTAAAACCTTGAGCAATGGAGCAGCACAGCTATTACAGCTGTTGTTTAAAGCAAAGGTATGCAAAGCATCTTGCTGTATTCAAATCCTGTCAAAGTCAGATGGCATCTGTGGTGTGGGCACTAGTTCATGTTGAGAGGGTTGCCCATATGCTATTAATTATTCTGATTTTATTCCTGTTGAAGTTCTCATTATGATACTATTGTTTATTTTGAATAATTTTGTTTTTCATTTCTTTCTTTTCTTTCATTTTAGCCATGTATCTGAAATCTGATCTACATTTGCTCTTACTTCAGCATTCAAGAAATGTTAAAATCCAAAAGAATATACTTATCTACAATATAAAACAGAATTAATCTAAATAATGTTCAACTGCTAATTGATCTGATCTAATGAGGCCAGGGGTCCTCTCTCACCTCTTGCTGTGTCTCAGTGTAAACTCTCCCCTCTACAGGACAGCAGGGCCACCCACTGCTCCTAAGGAACAAGGGGTCCCAAGGGCCACAGAGGAATTAGTCAATGGGGGTTCAGTTTGGTGGGGCTTATGCAGTGAGGGAGCCACTTTTCACACATCAGGTCTACAGGTCCTGTACAGGACTTTCAGCCTTCCTATACAGAGACAGGATCTCATCCTCAAGGATCAGCAGCTGATGGATCAGTGTTGGCAGAAATCTGGACCTGGACTGGCTGGGTGATGACTTCAGCTGGAGACACTGAGCATTCATGGAATATTCATGTGTCAGTTAATAAAAGTGAATTGCACTCCAAGGTTTCAATGAAGCTCACCTGTAGGTTGTTAAGAAGGGGATTCAGGTATGAAAGGGTGTAGAAAGGTCTGTGAGTCTGAAACAAGCTTCCCAGCCATGTTGTTGAAAATTCTTTCAAGAAAGAACTGTATGAGATCCTGAGATTAAATCTTTAAATCTCAATCTCAATTTTGCTTTGTGTACAGTTAGTGTAAAGTAGTCCCTCCTTTTTATTTTAAACACAATTCCTCATAGTTTACACCTGTTTCCTCTGGTTTGTGTTTCACTATACAATCTGATTTCCAATGGAAGGCCACTGGATTGGCAATAGCTTTTAGGATTTTAAATACATGATTCAGGAATCCTGAAGGTAGTCTTTGCAGTTCCAGGCTAAAAAGTTAGTGATACGGGGGATAAAGAGTTACTTTACATTACATGAGAGAGATACTGCAATGGGGATGAACGTCTTCCACAGGTGGTCTGCTTTTACACCTGGGGAGACGGAGGTATCTATCAGATTTGTGTAGTGTCAATTTCCAGTGGAGGGGGTGAGATATATAATACGCTCTTGTAGCGGCGAGGCTTAATAAGGCAGAATTAAGTGTTTCTGAGCTTCCCAAATGAGGCCCCATTTCTCTGTTCATCTCTGTTGTGCAGCCACAGAGATACTATTCATGCAAGATGATTTAAGGTTTCCTAGGACAGCTCCCAAAGGGGGATGCAAGTAGCTAAGCCTGGCCATCATGATCAATGGTCATCCCCTGGCGCCTATCTGTCTAGGGAGTGCCAGTTGGACATCTGCACTGCATTACTAAGTGTCAGGACAAAGTGACTCATATCTCACCTTAATCAACCAATCAGGGACTGGTAGGGCCGAGTAACCCACGTGGGACTCTGATGCCCATGGAACTTTCAGCCAATCGACGAGCTGAAGTTCCTCCAGGTAAAAACAGGCAACACAGAGAGCCTGGGAGATTCAGATTGAGATTCAGTAAGATTCTGGAGAGGATTCTGTGGACTGTTCTAAAGGGAATTCAAAGGAGAATTCCAGGGCAGGACGGCCCAGGAGCAGAAGGCTCCCAAGGGCAGGACATTCTCGCAGCGCACCTCCTGACCATCCTGAGACTCAGCCCGGACAACCACGGAACGGCCAGTGTGTCCGAGTGCCAGAACTTTCCTTTGTTCTAAGAGTCTAGAGCGGAGGTTGCCAGAGAGTAACCAGCAACAGGTCGGAACTGTGGACAGCTGAATCACTATTCAGAACTAGCTCTTCATCAGGAACGAACCGGTCCTCTTCCTGACTTGCTGGGACCCACAGTCATCTTTTCTCCTGTGCACAAACTTTGCTAGTTAAGGCCAGTGAGCATCAGCAGCGCACCGTCGCAAGCCGCACAGCACAGCCTGGCACGGAGCCAGAGAGCGCGGATTGGACAGCAACAAGCCTGCAACTGTTTCTTTGTGCCCGCAGGAGATATGAATCCCCAGAAATTGGATGAGTATTCAACTTCAATGCATTACAGCTCGAGAATTCAATTGTTATCCAAACCAGTTGATATCAATTTAATTCCTAAGAGTTATGTACTTGTTTTGAGTATCTAATGTAGAAGTTGTAACCAAGTTCATTTACGAAACGGTCTAAATGAATGATATACTGAACGTATGTCCTCTTGATGTGTAACACTTCGTAACTGAATGAATATATATCTTTTGTATTCTGATAACCCTCTCGATAAGATCTGTTAGGTTTATATGCATATTCTGTGTATTAATAAATGTATCCTCGTGTATTAGTACCTGTGTGTGTGCGTTGTTTGAGTTATGTCGCATGGTTGGATTCTAAAGCCATCAAAAGAATCAACTTTGTGATTTACTGCTACAATTAATAATTGTCTCAGTAAATGCCCAAACCCTACAGAACTGGTGCCTTCAGAGAGCCACTATGATTACATATTTGGCGTCCCTGAACCGGTTTTTCCCTACATTTTTTGGCGTCCCTGGGTGGGCGTGGCAAGACTGAAATGAGTCAACCAAGCGGAATAATTCAATATAAAACGCCGCGGGTTTCATACACGATAATACAGTGTGCTGAAAGCCGAAAGAAAAAGTTCCCCTTGCTCTTTAAGCAGTGCTTGAGTGTTTTGTGATCTTTTGCGATCTACAGGGTTGATTGCATACTTGATCTTGTGGTTTTCTGTGGTAAAACTGTGATTTCGTACTTAAAAGTAATACTCTTTAAGTTTAACGATGGTTGCTAAAAGGTCTGAATTCGAGTTGCTATTAAGCATTCTCTCTAGTAGCGACAAGTCTGACCACGATCTCTTCCATATCTCCGTCAGCGGAGAAGCTAGAAGAATAAATCTCCATTCTCTGAGAGAGCTAGCGAAGGACATAGAGAGATTTGACCCTGCAGTGTCAGAGAATAATATCGAGAGTTATATTCAGGACCTCAGGTATACCCTGCAGTACCTGCCAAACGCCACAGAACAGGAGAAAGTGTTTCTGGTCAGGAAAACTACCAGCAGAGCCGTACATGAGTGGATGGCTAGGCAGATGAAAGAAGTCTGTAATGATTTTGAGGAGCTGTGTCAAGCACTTATCGAAGAATACAGTGCGTTTATTGACCCGACTGCCGCGATAGCCGCCGCCCTTAACATTAAGCACGAGAGAGCAGAGTCCCCTCGCGAATATTACGAGAGACTTAGACGAACTTATTTTGCCGGGCGAAATGATGAGGGTTGCGAAGAGAACACACATTTCAAGGGTTTATTCATTGCGAATCTCCACCCGTCAGTCAGAAAAATGATCTTAATGCATAGAGATGCACAGACCATGAAAATGACTGATATTAGGAGATTCGCGCAGAAAGCCTGGGAGTATAATGTCCAAAGTCGCTCTGAGCAAAAAGCCGCTAAAGCGACTGTGTTCGCCGTCAGAGCCAGCAGGGTTAACTCCCTCCTGCTCGAAGGAGCACAGGCTCCTGAGCTGGCTAAGCCCCGTTCCAAAGCATGCACACAGGACCGCACCCAGCGTCCTAAGTGCCATGAGAACACCAGGGGAGGGAAAGGGCTAGATAAAGCTGAACAAAAGGATTCAGTAGCCGCCCGCCTGGCCAGGCTTGAACAAGCTTTATTAGGACAGGGACAACCGCTCCCAAAGGCTGCCGGAAGCGTGAATGAGCTGATACTCTCCACTGGAGGAGGCGGAGACCCGCCCCCTCTCCCTCCCTCAGTCTATCTGATTGAGCGGAAGGGTTCCTGCCTGGATGAGGTCAGCCACTCCCAAGTGAGTGCTGACTCCACCCCTGAAGTCACAGAGCAGGCAGTAAAACACAGAGGAAAAGCAAGAAGCTTTTACCTCAAGGCTGCCATGGGAGGTGCCTTACACAGTGAGACACTGATTGACACTGAGGTTGAAAGGTGTTTGATGTCACACGGCAAGCTCAAACGGGTAGAAAAGAAAATGGTATGCGACTCAGAGTGGAACCTTTGGTGGATCGCCAGAAAGGCAAAGTGTGGAAACAGGTCAAGGCTCCTAAGCCTTCTGTACAGAAGGAAAGGGGGGCCAAGAGGCAGACTGTGCTCACACAGTGCCCAACGAACACAGAAGCCTATGTGAAGATTCCTTCTGTTCCCTCTGGACAAGAAATAAAAATATTTTCTTGTTCCCCGAATAAACAGGGAAGTCGTGTCCCGGCCAAGGTCCCAACAGCCTCCATGCCACAGGAGCAGTGCTCCAAGCAGCCGCTTGATCCACCAGGTAAAGCACACCCCTTTTACATCCCTAAAGAGGAGCAGATCTCCCCACCTGGCGATGAAAAGGAGCTTTCCCTGTGCACCCTGGCACCCAAGAGGGGTCAGGACCACCACCCCGCAGGGGTGGAAGGGATCCAGATGGCAGGAGAGCAGGTTGGTGATGTAGCCCTCACCCTTAGCCCTGAGAGGTCCTCTATTAGTGAGGATCTGCTTGAGCAGCTGTCACAGGGCCACCGCCAGGTGCCCCTGGTGCAACATTCACAGGTTAGACAGGAGGTCCAGCTGGACGCTGAGACTACTGCGCTGTGGACACACCTGATCCCAGATGCCGATTCCCTCTGCTGTGACCCAGGGAACCTGCAGTCAGGTAACATTATTTCTCACAACTACCAGGTAGTGAGTGAGACTGACCTGATTGTTCCTGCCTCGACAGCAGGGTTTCCAACACACCCAGTCCCCCAGAAGGGACAGGGAATGAAAGCCGAGCCGGTTTTCTTACAGCCACCAGCTCAGTCTGTCAGTCTGAGTCTGACCAACAGTGGTTCAGCCAGACTGGAGCTGGATGGTCAAGTCACCCGCCTGCCAGTGCAGGACATCGCAAAGAGGGGTGTCAAAATCCCCGCCTGTACTGACATGGGCCTGGTGGGTGATAGTAAGTTCAAAGACAATGAACTAGCTATCCCAGTGCTGGGGCAGCTCCCTGAACCCTTAGCGAGGGAAGGGGGGAGCGAGCAGGTGTCCTACACCCACGCCCAGCTAACGATTGTAAACATGACGATAGAGGGATTCCTCAAGCAGGAAGAGTGCAGGGTGGACCTGAACAGTGAGAATGGGGTAACAATCCCAGATCACTCAGGTGCTCCAGATGACCACTCAGCCGAGGGTCAGGCATGCTCCACCGCTGCACCGCCCCCTGCAGGGTTCCTAGAGCACAGGCATGAACAAATCGAAAAAGCAGATGCCCTGGAAATGGAGGAGCAGCATCAGCCGCTGCGTCAGATCTCCCCAGATTTCCAAGATGTTGGTGCCAAAGATGCCACATGGCATACTGAGAAAGACACCATGTACATGCTGCGCCAGCTTAGAAAGGCAACAGTCACCCAGAAGGAGATGACTGGGATCAGCCACCCGAAAAGACTTTTGGGAGGACTGATTGCTGCCGCCACTGTTGCACGTTTGCTTTTTCTGGTAGGTTTGTGTGCTACTGGCACTCTCACCCTGACTCCACCAAGAAGGCAGGTGTCAGAGAGGCCAGAGGGTAGTGACAGACTGTATCGACAGCAGCAAAAGTTGGAAAGCTTAGGGAAAACCCTACAGGCAATTTCCTATGCAACAGGGTTAAACCTTATTCCCCAACCAGTGGACATGATTGTTGGTGTTATACAGTGGGTTTATGCTTGTGTGCAACAGGCCAGAATGTTGACACAAGACCTGTTAAGGGAGCTTGGTGCCACTGTAGCCAGTCTAGCCATGGCACAAATCCCAACCCACTTGATTCCACTCTTCTCAGTAGAGGAGTATGTGACATTAACCCCATCGCTCATAGCTCACCCAGAAGGCAATCCAAGATTGAATTCGGTTCCAAATCTTGAGATGGGTATGGCTACCAAAGCTATCCATTGGCTGTGTCTAAACGATTCACCAATGAAGGGTGTAAAGCTACTAATGGGCAGAGGGAGGTTAATGAACCCCATGAAGAGCAGGTGGGAAGTAAATGGCTGGTCAGCACACCACATTTAACTGACACTATGACTTGTGACAGGTATGATACAGCTACCACAAAGCACCTACCTAATAAAACAGTTCCTGTAAGTTCCTGAGGAGGCCATAGTACAGCATGGTAACTTAACACTGTACGGTCTGGAACCAGACAATATAAGACCAAACTTGAAGTCTTGGATGCCTTCAGGTGCCACACTAAGGAATTGGATAGAAATCCAAGAAACAGTAAGCCCTGAAGAGGTACAGGTAGTTGAGTTTGCTTTAATGGAACAAACCTCCAAACCACCCTAGCAGATACCCAACACAGGTGTTGTGGTTTATCGGGGGGCTGGGAACAGGAACCGTTGTTATTGTAACACTACTGCCGGGTAGCTGGATCATGACTGACAGTGTACTCTGAATGCTGTACTCTCGCATCAAGATGTACTCTGGGTAGCACGAATGAGTCAAAGGTAGCATGTCAAAAGAAAGGAAGTGACTTCTCCCCAAATATCTACTACAGAGGTATCAGATACTGACAGTGACCTTCCTGATGTGTAATTCCTGGACTTAGATAATGTCTCCTACCGTGTTTATACATACTCCAGATGTTATTCATCCTGTTTGTATCCAATGCTGGTTCCGGTATGAATTCTCGAGGAGTAATGTGGACATTTAAGATAAATGTTCTAATGGCAAGGGACATCACTTAACTCTGTTTTGTTTTGAAGGCAACAATGCCTCGGGACCTCGTGACCTTCAAAAAGGGGGGATATGTAGCGGCGAGGCTTAATAATAAGGCAGAATTAAGTGTTTCTGAGCTTCCCAAATGAGGCCCCATTTCTCTGTTCATCTCTGTTGTGCAGCCACAGAGAAACTATTCATGCAAGATGATTTAAGGTTTCCTAGGACAGCTCCCAAAGGGGGATGCAAGTAGCTAAGCCTGGCCATCATGATCAATGGTCATCCACTGGCGCCTATCTGTCTAGGGAGTGCCAGTTGGACATCTGGACTGCATTACTAAGTGTCAGGACTAAGTGACTCATATCTCACCTTAATCAACCAATCAGGGACTGGTAGGGCCGAGTAACCCACGTGGGACTCTGATGCCCATGGAACTTTCAGCCAATCGACGAGCTGAAGTTCCTCCAGGTAAAAACAGGCAACACAGAGAGCCTGGGAGATTCAGATTGAGATTCAGTAAGATTCTGGAGAGGATTCTGTGGACTGTTCTAAAGGGAATTCAAAGGAGAATTCCAGGGCAGGACGGCCCAGGAGCAGAAGGCTCCCAAGGGCAGGACATTCTCGCAGCGCACCTCCTGACCATCCTGAGACTCAGCCCGGACAACCACGGAACGGCCAGTGTGTCCGAGTGCCAGAACTTTCCTTTGTTCTAAGAGTCTAGAGCGGAGGTTGCCAGAGAGTAACCAGCAACAGGTCGGAACTGTGGACAGCTGAATCACTATTCAGAACTAGCTCTTCATCAGGAACGAACCGGTCCTCTTCCTGACTTGCTGGGACCCACAGTCATCTTTTCTCCTGTGCACAAACTTTGCTAGTTAAGGCCAGTGAGCATCAGCAGCGCACCGTCGCAAGCCGCACAGCACAGCCTGGCACGGAGCCAGAGAGCGCGGATTGGACAGCAACAAGCCTGCAACTGTTTCTTTGTGCCCGCAGGAGATATGAATCCCCAGAAATTGGATGAGTATTCAACTTCAATGCATTACAGCTCGAGAATTCAATTGTTATCCAAACCAGTTGATATCAATTTAATTCCTAAGAGTTATGTACTTGTTTTGAGTATCTAATGTAGAAGTTGTAACCAAGTTCATTTACGAAACGGTCTAAATGAATGATATACTGAACGTATGTCCTCTTGATGTGTAACACTTCGTAACTGAATGAATATATATCTTTTGTATTCTGATAACCCTCTCGATAAGATCTGTTAGGTTTATATGCATATTCTGTGTATTAATAAATGTATCCTCGTGTATTAGTACCTGTGTGTGTGCGTTGTTTGAGTTATGTCGCATGGTTGGATTCTAAAGCCATCAAAAGAATCAACTTTGTGATTTACTGCTACAATTAATAATTGTCTCAGTAAATGCCCAAACCCTACAGAACTGGTGCCTTCAGAGAGCCACTATGATTACATATTTGGCGTCCCTGAACCGGTTTTTCCCTACACTCTATAATGCTCTTAACATTCCTTTTGTTTGTAGAGAATATTTAAGTTGATTTAATTTCCTTCAATTTTGCTTCTTATTTTCACTACTTTTCCTGACCTACTGTATTACAATTGATGGCATTGATATTGCCAAATGAACAAATAAAGACAGTATTTGAGCAGTATTTGAGTATCAGCAACAAGATGACAGACAAGGTTCTCCAATAGAACCCTTGATGTGGCCATGCCACCAGTGAAATACACTACCACCCTATAAGAGATCCCCTTGATCTGCACAGGACAGGAAACCATCCCTAATATGGGAGATTAATTGAGTGACAGATGTTATACTTCCTTCCCTACCCTTTATTCACCCTTTAAACATGCACATTTAATTACGTGTCAGAACTGAGTAGCCGTGGAAATGCCTCACCTGGTGTGATCCTGTTTAGGCCAGTCTGCTCTCAGCCATCTTCTTTCTTACCAGTAGGCAACGATCAAGGCTGATGGTAATTAGGTCTTAGCCTTACTTTCACTCCCAATGGAGTATTTGTAAACCTTCTACAAATTTCTCCTGTGGATTTCACTTTGAGATTGTACAATCACACTGTCTAGAATGACTGTGGTTAGACAACCTCTGTCTCTTCAGTGAATGGTTTTATAGAGAATGGGTGTCCCCAGGTACAGCCAATTCCCTAATTTACTAGTAAGAATATTCCTGGGACTGTCACAACACTGCCCTCTGGTCCTTCAAGCCTGTTTCTACAGTCCCATCCTGGCTGCCCTGTTGCACACCAAGAGTCAGGCACAGGAACTTGCACTGTCATAAGAAATGGAAATTGCAGTCTGGAGTATCTGGATTCACAATCTAGTGGGCAAGGCAGTATCAAGACAGGACCCAGCACTGCACTCTGAAGATTAGATATTGGCTATCATTAGAGATGGAAGGTAAGATGGATCATCATGGTTTAGCCTTGTTGTGTCCAACAAAGGAGAGACAATCCAGATGTGTATGAAGCAGGCATTACCTTTATTATGTGTGCACATGGGAGCCAAAGACGATGAAGCACTGACTCAACTCATTAATACAAAAGGATGTTTTTTTTTTACAAAATCACAAACAGAAAACCCACCCAGAATAGCTTCAGTACAATTCCATGCCATATATGGTGTAAACCCAATGCTGCTAGCCTTGGTATGTGATAAACTGTAAGAATTGTAAGAATACTCTTGGGTTCCTTTAATTATTGTTTAAGCAGACATTATGTACCTCTAGATTTTGTTAATCATGGGTTAAGCAGATATCAGGCACTCTCAGTTCTGGTCAGACTGCCCGAAGCTGGCTCTGCCCTCATGTTTCGGGCTCGTAGCCAGTTCACACTTCAGTTGCAGTTAGTAATTTTTCATTATTCTAGCAGGATAGTAAGTAAATTATGTTAGTAAATTATTTACACAGTAAAAGCAAACTAGTGAAATAAGAGAAAAAAATGTTTGATTCCTCATCCTGTTCCGCAAATCCCTGTCACCACTGAATGTTGGGCAATTAACGAGCATTTAGGCAAACGGTGTGTTGTTCAAGAGATGGTCTAAGGACTGACAGTGGAAGATAGTGTCAGAGAGACCAGAGAAGAGCTGCTAAGAGAGCAGCCTGGGGAGATGAGAGGGAGGCTCAGAGTGGAGAAAGAGGGAGATGGTAACTCCCTGTGAAAGATCCCCCTTTCTGATAGCACAGCAAGGGGTTTGCACTTGAACTGTAACTGTACAGATGCAGCCATTCAAACTGCGCGGCACAAACACGTACCGCATGTATTTGGCTACGTCATCGCACGTCATAACGTGTCATACCGCGGTACGTGATTGGTTGACCAACAGGGGCACTTGTGGTGTGTTGGTCGGTCGTAGGAAGATTTAAATGTCTTTACTGTGACCGTTTTAGGGGTATTAATCCCATTAGATTTAAAAGGTTATTAATAATATCTTCGGTGTTGAATAGTCTTCTATTAGTCTATATCTAATAGACTTCTAAGAATAATCTTCTCAGAGTAAAATAGTCATGCTTTCCAATCAAAAATAGTCCCCCTTCCCCCCACAGAAAGACAGACAAATGTTTTCACTGCCTATTCAGTCGCTATTCAGAGGGAAATGCAGTGACGTCACCGCGCAGGCAAGCAGCTCCAATGTCAGGCGTATAAGCGTTAAATATATTTAGCTGAAAAACTGTACAACACAAGAAATTTCGTTACTCTAGGAGGTTTCGTGAAAAAGCTACAGGCGTGCCAATTGTAATTGTTTTTATTTTTAAATACATTTTAGCAAAGTCATCTATACAAAAAAGTTGCAGTTAATACCACTCGACAGCCGGCTGGCTGTGCCGAAATATAGATAAAATAGAAAAACAGCTCTGTTGTTTTTATCCCATAAAGCGCTTTGAGAAGCCACCTTGAAAGGTGCTATATAAAGGCGTGTATGGCTGGTCTTGGTACTGTATTTTGAAGAAAAAATACACACCCATATTCCATTTCTCCCTAAACATTTCTTAAATGTCTTACATGTGGTTATTTCGGAAACGTTTTACGTGCCCCTTGCTCCTTGACCATGTCACTGTGAATTTAAAGGCATACTTTTAGAGTTTGATTAATAGGGAATATAATATAAAAATATAATACTAAAAATAAGATACACTCTACAGACATTCACAACAGCGACTGTCAGAAGATAGGACACACTGACTCAGACACCCGTTGAATGGAAAGGGGCACTTTAGTTTTCTGTACAGCTGGTACAGCACCCCACCACGCCCGCACGCCAGCAAAGAGAGAGAGACACACACACACAGTTTTTCATTGTCAAAAAGTAATTGTTTTTTACTTTTGTACAATTTTTTTTTACATTCCTCTTGTTTAACAGGAATGTTTTATTTCTGGACAGACTGTTAAACTAGAGTAAAAGAGCACCTCCTTCTTCAAAGCATTTAATTGAATCACTAATTCTTTTCCAGTCACACAAAGTAAGTTTTGAGAATCTCCGATTCACCATGCTACTAATGGTTTCCCGGAGATTGCAAGGCAAGGCACTTTTGCCTCTGGACCCATCGAAATTTACAGATGTGGTCCACCCCCAGTAAATTTCAAAAGTCACAAGATTTTGAAACACGAGGGCGGCGAAAATTGTGTCGAAAAGCTGGGCGTAACAATTGTTTCTTTTTTCTTATCACTCACTGTTTGGATACTCGTCTCACCTGCCCTGCTCTTTGTTTTCCTGTTATTTGCTGTGTATTCCTGCTGCGATCTACTCCTGCCCTCACACCTAAAGAAGACTATTTTGCATTTTTTTATGCGGTTCATAGTGCAATTAACCCTTGCTAGTATCTTTGCGGTCTTTTGAAAGTCTGTGCTGTCCTTTGAAAGTGAGATGCTCTGTGGCTTGCCAGATAATGTGAAAAAGATATATTTTTAACCTCACTTGCTGTCTTCCAATCACATTACATCAACATCCAAAAACATGATTTCTTCTTTTAACATGTCTTGTAAAGATGACTCGTAGCTTGGCTTGTTTTTCAGGAAGTTAAAAAACACTTGAATTACTTATCCAGTCTCTCGAATTAAAATTATTTTTCAAGCAAAGTAATGCAAGATGCTTTCTATCGTCGGGCAATGTGTTTTTTTTATCTAACATTGATAGATTAAAGAATCATTCCTAATAGCAATTATTTATCTGCATAAACTTATAAAGGTTGTATTTTCACACAGTGAAGAGGTTTTAGTTGTTTTGATGAGTTTCAAAGGGAAATAGGTTTGTATTTGTCTTCCCTGATGCAAAACACTCACATTCATGTGAAGACAGAACCATTTCCTCTTGTGAAGATTCCCTGTGTGAACAAAATCTGAACAGTGTTGATTTTAAGTACAGCTAAAAGTAGTTTTTGTTTTCTGATGCCGTACTAAATGTGTCTGAAAATGGTTCTGAAAATGCAAAGGAATAAATTTTATTTAATGCCAATTAGCATTAACCTTCAGAACAAATGCAGATCTAAATACTCACCTATTTCATGTTATACTTCTCAGCCCGTGAGTGCTAGAAATGATTTTTAGCTACAGCATTTTGTGCACTGCCAACATGTCTTCAGAGAATAGTTTTGGGTTTCCGGCACATACTAACTTGATTGTGTCTGAACATATCCCAGAGCACCTAAAACTGGGAATCAGTGAAATGGTGATGATGAAAATCTTTCAGGCACAAAAAAACTTAATTGCACAGTCTTTAATTCATTTTTTTATGGAGCCACATCTTAAATCTTGTCAGTCAGCTCTTTTTTCTCTATTTGAATTGTGGTGATTCAAATAACTTGGAATAACAAGTGGTCTCAAAGTCACTGAGCTCACAGAGCTTCAACAACAGATGACAACTTCCTTAGTCCTTCCTTAGTCTTTCTAAAATTGTTAAATGGGGTGGGGGGCATTCGGGAATGTGAGTTATGTGAGTTAGATTATGAATGAATAAAAGCATTTTATTAAAAACAAGTTTGCGTTTGTTTGGGTGCTATATTATGTATTTTTCATAAATAAGATATAATGACGTGTCCCTGCTTAGACATTGCACTACTTTAAAAGCTATAAAAACAGGTTTTGATTCAGGCTTGATGAACTCAAACAATTAATAACCCTAATTAATAGAATCGCATGTGTGAGTTCATAAAGCCTGAATTACGTACTATGCCTACGTCTACGAAACACCTGATCATCTGCTTGAAAGATTTCAGTGCTTTGTGTCAGTAAATTCTAATCACAGTGGGGGCAGGGTGTGTGGGGACAGGTTTGGTTGAAATTGCATTGGGGGTGACCACAGCCTGGCCATAGAAACTGGGCGACACAGGCAGACCTGGGTTGCTCAGAGAGGACAGGCTGTGCTCCCACTGCCAGCAGGGAGAAATAGAGACAGAGGTGCACTTCCTACTGCACTGTGACAGATACTCTGGGATTAGAGAAACATTCTTCCCTAAATTCAGAAATCTAATCCCAGAGTTCCCACACCTGCCAAAATCACAACAGGTCCCAATCCTACTGGGAGAGGGAGGAGGGAACTCAGTGGAACTGGCAGCCAAGTATGTGATCTCCTGTCACAGCCTGAGGAACAGTGAGTCTGTCTCCCAATAATCCTCCTTCTGTCTACATTATATGTAAATATTTTGTTGTTAATGTCTGTAATATGTCTGTAGATTTTATTTTACTTTTATTTTTTGTTTTGTTTCATGTGAATTTCATTATTTTATTTGCTTTGGCAACACTGATTGTACCCATCGGTCATGCTAATAAAGGACCTTGAATTGAATTGAATTGAAAAGCCCACGGGCATTCTCAAAGCCCTCGTTAGTCTGGAGGCATGGAAATTCTGGCAACAATTGATTTGAAGACAATCTGTCAAAGTGCAGTGAAATACAATATTGTTGTTGTTATTGTTGTTTTTATCCCGTAAAGCGCTTTGGGAAGCCACCTTTAAGGGCGCTATATATAATAAAGTTAATTATTATTACTATTGTTAATTTGCTGGACAGAGAGGTGAACATTATTATGCAGAAGACAAAGGTAGCAACTTACGTTTCATTGTGCATTGTGCTGCTGTAGTACAGTCTAAAATAATTAAAAGCCTAAACAGTATTAACTTGAATTATTATCTCCATCAATGTAACTATCAAGTGGTATTGAATAAATACAGCTTTCAGTATGGATTACACTTTTCTGAAATGTCTCCCAATAAGTGCCTCTCCCCGCCGCGCAGGTTGCAATGCCTGGCGAAAGCTCTGCCCCCCACAAGCACACACCGCCTCAGGACACTACATCCCGGCCTCTCTGCTCACCACCGCCCAGAACTTGGCTGATGCTGTCCCCGCCATCTATCTCCCCTCAGGAAGCACCGTTTACACAGCGGAATTCACAGACACCAGTGGAACGAACAATTCTCCCAGATAACCAACTGTTGCCCATCACTCAAGAGAAAGAGGGGGGGTTTCGATGGGTCCAGAGGCAAAAGTGCCTTGCCTTGCAATCTCCGGGAAACCATTAGTAGCATGGTGAATCGGAGATTCTCAAAACTTACTTTGTGTGACTGGAAAAGAATTTGTGATTGGATCAACGAAATGCTTCGAAGAAGGAGGTGCTCTTTTCCTCTAGCTTAACAGTCTGTCCAGAAATAAAACATTCCTGTTAAACAAGAGGAATGTAAAAAAAATTGTACAAAAGTAAAAAACAATTACTTTTTGACAATGAAAAATTGTGTGTGTATCTCTCTCTCTCTGCTGGCGTGCGGGCGTGGTGGGGTGCTGTACCAGCTGTACAGAAAATTAAAGTGCCCCTTTCCATTCAACGGGTGTCTGAGTCGCTGTGTCCTATCTTCTGACAGTCGCTGTTGTGAATGTCTGTAGAGTGTATCTTATTTTTAGTATTATATTTTTATATTATATTCCCTATTAATCAAACTCTAAAAGTATGCTTTCAAATGCACAGTGACATGGTCAGAAGGAGCAAGGGGCACGTAAAACGTTTCTGAAATAACCACATGTAAGACATGTAAGAAATGTTTAGGGAGAAATGGAATACTGGTGTGTATTTTTTCTTTAAAATACAGTACCAAGACCAACCATACACGCCTTTATATAGCACCTTTCAAGGTGGCTTCTCAAAGCGCTTTATGGGATAAAAACAACAGAGCTGTTTTTCTATTTTATCTATTTTTCGGCACAGCCAGCCGGCTGTCGAGTGGTATTGAATGCAACTTTTTTGTATAGATGACTTTGCTAAAATGTATTTAAAAATAAAAACAATTACAATTGGCACACCTCTAGCTTTTTCACGAAACCTCCTAGAGTAACGAAATTTCTTGCGTTGTACAGCTTTTCAGCTAAATACATTTAACGCTTATACGCCTGACATTGAGCTGCTTGCCTGCGCGGTGACGTCTCCGCTTTTCCCTCTGAATAGCGACAGAATAGGCAGTGAAAACATTTGTCTGTCTTTCCGTGGGGCGAAGGGGAACTGTCTTTGATTGGAAAGCACGACTATTCTACTCTGAGAAGATTATTCTTAGAAGACTATTAGATATAGACTAATAGAAGACTATTCAACACTGAAGATATTATTAATGACCTTTTAAATCTGAAAGGAGATCTAAAGGGATCTTAATACCCTTAATACCCTTTATTAATAGGGCGTGATGGTGAATTTGTGCCCTACCGCTGTATACATGTACTATGAACATGTTGTGATATTTAGAAATATAAAAAATAATATTAGCTATTTTATTTTTTTCAATCCCTGGCGGAACCGGGCTTCCATAAGAATCAAGTAATAGGTTTATTCCATGCTGAAAAAAAAGAAGAAAGAAAACACATTCCATAAGAATCAGCACCTTTATATAGCCTTTAAAGGTGGCTTCTCAAAGCACTTTACAGGATAAAAACAACGATAACAACAACAACAATATTGTATTTCATTGCACTTTGACAGATCGTCTTTAAATCTTTAAATGACTTAGACTCGAACATGTTGTGATATTAAGAAATATAAAAAGTATATTAATTGTCCATAATATTGCTATTTTATTTTTTCAAAGAAATGTTTGTTAAAAGAAAATTCATGGCCCTAGCCAGATTTGAACAGCCAACCCTTTTGCTTAGAAGTCAGGCACTTAGACCATCACGCCACTAGCATGGCCGCATGAGGAGTAGTGAAACAGCCCTACACATACAGTACCAATAGACATTGTACAGCATATAATGTTGTGTTGCAGTACATGAACTTAATTATATAGTTATTAATTTCTTTAGATACGCGATTCCATATTATATTCCCTATTCATCAAATTCTAAAAGAATGCTTGTTTACTCCGGTATTGAGCATATTCGCGGAAAAGCTTAAAACTACCACTTTTTATACACGTTATTTCACATGTTAGTTAAAGACTTCGATGCTTAAAATGTTTAGGGAGAAATGGAATACTGGTGTGTATTTTTTCTTTAAAGTACCGAGACCAGCCATATACAGTTTACATACTGTAATACTGTATGTTTATGTTCCAAAATTAATATCGTTTATTGCCTTCACACATGTATGCTCATATTCTTTTTATGCTAAGCTACTAAAATTTCCCTTCAGTGGTAAAATTCCATATAAATATTCAATACTTAAACGGGCACAGTAAAGACATTAAATATACATATACATACTGTATACAGTACAGTTTGCAAACTGTTCCTAAATCAATATCTTTTATGAGCATGTGAAAGGCATGGTGAATCAGAGATTCTAAAAAATTACTGTACTTTGCATGTGTAGCGACGAGGCTTAATAATAAGGCAGAATTAAGTGTTTCTGAGCTTCCCAAATGAGGCCCCATTTCTCTGTTCATCTCTGTGGTGCAGCCACAGAGAGACCATTAGTGCAGGGTGATTTAAGGTCCTAGAATAGCTCCCAAAGGGGGATGCACTTAGCTAAGCCTGGCTATCATGATCAATGGTCATCCATTGGCGCCTATCTGTCTAGGGAGTGCCAGTTGGACATCTGGACTGTGTAGCGGCGAGGCTTAATAATAAGGCAGAATTAAGTGTTTCTGAGCTTCCCAAATGAGGCCCCATTTCTCTGTTCATCTCTGTGGTGCAGCCACAGAGAGACCATTAGTGCAGAGTGATTTAAGGTCCTAGGACAGCTCCCAAAGGGGGATGCACTTAGCTAAGCCTGGCTATCATGATCAATGGTCATCCATTGGCGCCTATCTGTCTAGGGAGTGCCAGTTGGACATCTGGACTGCATTCCTAAGTGTCAGGACTAAGTGACTCATATCTCACCTTGATCAACCAATCAGGGACTGGTAGGGCCGAGTAACCCACGTGGGACTCTGATGCCCATGGAACTTTCAGCCAATCAACGAGTGGAGGTTGCCAGAGAGTAACCAGCAACAGGTCGGAACTGTGGACAGCTGAATCACTATTCAGAACTAGCTCTTCATCAGGAACGAACCGGTCCTCTTCCTGACTTACTGGGACCCACAGTCATCTTTTCTCCTGTGCACAAACTGTGCTAGTTAAAGCCAACACTAACTAGCCGGTCAGTGAGCATCATCAGCATCAGCACCGTCGCAAGCCGCACAGCACAGCCTGGCACGGAGCCAGAGAGCGCGGATTGGACAGCAATATATACCTTGAATATATACCTTTTGTATTCTGACAACCCTCTCGATAAGATCTGTTAGTTTTATATGCATATTCTATGTATTAATAAATGTATCCTCGTGTATTAGTACCTGTGTGTGTGCGTTGTTTGAGTTATGTCGCATGGTTGGATTCTAAAGCCATCAAAAGAATCAACTTTGTGATTTACTGCTACAATTAATAATTGTCTCAGTAAATGCCCAAACCCTACAGAACTGGTGCCTTCAGAGAGCCACTATGATTACATATTTGGCGTCCCTGAGCCGGTTTTCCCTACATTATTTGGCGTCCCTGGGTGGGCGTGGCAAGACTGAAATGAATCAACCAAGCGGAATAATTCATATAAAACGCCGCGGGTTTCATACACGATAATACAGTGTGCTGAAAGCCGAAAGGAAAAAAGTTCCCCTTGCTCTTTAAGCAGTGCTTGATTGTTTTGTGATCTTTTGCAATCTACCGGGTTGATTGCATACTTGATCTTGTGGTTTTCTGTGGTAAAACTGTGATTTCTTACTTAAAAGTAATACTCTTTAAGTTTAACGATGGTTGCTAAAAGGTCTGAATTCGAGTCGCTATTAAGCACTCTCTCTAGCAGCGACAAGTCTGACCACAATCTCTTCCATATCTCCGTCAGCGGAGAAGCTAGAAGAATAAATCTCCATTCTCTGAGAGAGCTAGCGAAGGACATAGAGAGATTTGACCCCGCAGTGTCAGAGAATAATATCGAGAGTTATATTCAGGACCTCAGGTATACCCTGCAGTACCTGCCAAACGCCACAGAACAGGAGAAAGTGTTTCTGGTCAGGAAAACTACCAGCAGAGCCGTACATGAGTGCATGGCTAGGCAGATGAAAGTCTGTAATGACTTTGAAGAGCTGTGTCAAGCACTTATCCATGAATACAGTGCGTTTATTGACCCGACTGCCGCGATAGCTGCCGCCCTTAACATTAAGCACGAGAGAGCAGAGTCCCCTCGCGAATATTACGAGAGGCTTAGACGAACTTATTTTGCAGGGCGAAATTATGAGGGTTGCGAAGAGAACACACATTTCAAGGGTTTATTCATTGCGAATCTCCACCCGTCAGTCAGAAAGATGATCTTAATGCATACAGATGCACAGACCATGAAAATGACTGATATTAGGAGATTCGCGCAGAAAGCCTGGGAGTATGATGTCCAAAGTCGCTCTGAGCAAAAAGCGGCTAAAGCGACTGTGTTCGCCGTCAGAGCCAGCAGGGTTAACTCCCTCCTGCTCGAAGGAGCACAGGCTCCTGAGCTGGCTAAGCCCCGTTCCAAAGCAGGCACACAGGACCGCACCCAGCGTCCTAAGTGCCATGAGAACACCAGGGGAGGGAAAGGGCTAGAAAAGGCTGAACAAAAGGATTCAGTAGCCTCCCGCCTGGCCAGGCTTGAACAAGCTTTATTAGGACAGGGACAACCGCTCCCCAAGGCTGCCGGAAGCGTGAATGACTGATACTCTCCACTGGAGGAGGCGGAGACCCGCCCCCTCTCCCTCCCTCAGTCTATCTGATTGAGCGGAAGGGTTCCTGCCTGGATGAGGCCAGCCACTCCCAAGCGAATGCTGACTCCACCCCTGAAGTCACAGAGCAGGCAGTAAAACACAGAGGAAAAGCAAGAAGCTTTTACCTCAAGGCTGCCATGGGAGGTGCCTTACACAGTGAGACACTGATTGACACTGAGGTTGAAAGGTGTTTGATGTCACACGGCAAGCTCAAACGGGTTGAAAAAGAAAAGGGCATGCGACTCAGAGTGGAACCTTTGGTGGATCAACAGAAAGGCAAAGTGTGGAAACAGGTCAAGGCTCCTAAGCCTTCTGTACAGAAGGAAAGGGGGGCCAAGAGGCAGACTGTGCTCACACAGTGCCCACCGAACACAGAAGCCTATGTGAAGATTCCTTCTGTTCCCTCTGGACAAGAAATAAAAATATTTTCTTGTTCCCCGGATATACAGGGAAGTTGTGTCCCGGCCAAGGTCCCAACAGCCTCCATGCCACAGGAGCAGTGCTCCAAGCAGCCGCTTGATCCACCAGGTAAAGCACACCCCTTTTACATCCCTAAAGAGGAGCAGATCTCCCCACCTGGCGATGAAAAGGAGCTTTCCCTGTGCACCCTGGCACCCAAGAGGGGTCAGGAACACCACCCTGCAGGGGTGGAAGGGATCCAGATGGCAAGAGAGCAGGTTGGTGATGTAGCCCTCACCCTTAGCCCTGAGAGGTCCTCTTTTAGTGAGGATCTGCTTGAGCAGCTGTCACAGGGCCACCGCCAGGTGCCCCTGGTCCAACATTCACAGGTTAGACAGGAGGTCCAGCTGGACACTGAGACTACTGCGCTGTGGACACACCTGATCCCAGATGCCGATTCCTTCTGCTGTGACCCAGGGAACCTGCAGTCAGGTAACATTATTTCTCACAACTACCAGGTAGTGAGTGAGACTGACCTGATTGTTCCTGCCTCAACGGCAGGGTTGCCAACACACCCAGTCCCCCAGAAGGGACAGGGAATGAAAGCCGAGCAGGTTTTCTTACAGCCACCAGCTCAGTCTGTCAGTCTGAGTCTGACCAACAGTGGTTCAGCCAGACTGGAGCTAGATGGTCAAGTCACCCGCCTGCCAGTGCAGGACATCGCAAAGAGGGGTGTCAGAATCCCCGCCTGCTCTGACATGGGCCTGGTGGGTGATAGTAAGTTCAAAGACAATGAACTAGCTATCCCAGTGCTGGGGCAGCTCCCTGAACCCTTAGCGAGGGAAGGGGGGAGCGAGCAGGTGTCCTACACCCACGCCCAGCTAACGATTGTAAACATGCCGATAGAGGGATTCCTCAATCAGGAAGGGTGCAGGGTGGACCTGAACAGTGAGAATGGGGTAACAATCCCAGATCACTCAGGTGCTCCAGATGACCACTCAGCCGAAGGTCAGGCATGCTCCACCGCTGCACCGCCCCCTGCAGGGTTCCTAGAGCACAGGCATGAACAAATCGAAAAAGTAGATGCCCTGGAAATGGAGGAGCAGCATCAGCCGCTGCGTCAGATCTCCCCAGATTTCCAGGAAGTTGGTGCCCAAGATGCCACATGGCATACTGAGGAAGACACCATGTACATGCTGCGCCAGCTTAGAAAGGCAACAGTCACCCAGAAGAAGATGACTGGGATCAGCCACCCGAAAAGACTTTTGGGAGGACTGATTGCTGCCGCCACTGTTGCACGTTTGCTTTTTCTGGTAGGTTTGTGTGCTACTGGCACTCTCACCCTGACTGCCCCAAGAAGGCAGGTGTCAGAGAGGCCAGAGGGTAGTGACAGACTGTATCGACAGCAGCAAAAGTTGGAAAGCTTAGGGAAAACCCTACAGGCAACTTCCTATGCAACAGGGTTAAACCTTATTCCCCAACCAGTGGACATGATTGTTGGTGTTATACAGTGGGTTTATGCTTGTGTGCAACAGGCCAGAATGTTGACACAAGACCTGTTAAGGGAGTTTAGTGCCACTGTAGCCAGTCTAGCCATGGCACAAATCCCAACCCACTTGATTCCACTCTTCTCAGTAGAGGAGTATGTGACATTAACCCCATCGCTCATAGCTCACCCAGGAGGCAATCCAAGATTGAATTTGGTTCCAAATCTTGAGATGGGTATGGCTACTAAAGCTATCCATTGGCTGTGTCTAAACGATTCACCAATGAAGGGTGTAAAGCTACTAACGAGCAGAGGGAGGTTAATGAACCCCATGAAGAGCAGGTGGGAAGTAAATGGCTCGTCGGCACACCACGTTTAACTGTCACCATGACTTGTGACAGGCATGATACAGCTACCACAATGCAGCAACCTAATCAAAACAGTTTTCCTGTAATTTCCTGAGGAGGCCATAGTACAGCTTGGTGACTTAACACTGTACTGTCTAGAACCAGACATAAGACCAAACTTGAGGTCGTGGATGCCTTCAGGTGCCACACTAAGGAATTGGATAGAAATCCAAGAAACAGTAAGCCCTGAAGAGGTACAGGTAGTTGAGTTTGCTTTAATGGAACAAACCTCCAAACCACCCTAGCAGATGCCCAACACAGGTGTTGTGGTTTATCGGGGGGCTGGGAACAGGAACTGTTGTTATTGTAACACTACTGCCAGGTAGCTGGATCATGACTGACAGTGTACTCTGAATGATGTACTCTCACATCAAGATGTACTCTGGGTAGCATGAATGAGTCAAAGGTAGCATGCCAAAAGAAAGGAAGTGACTTCTCCCCAAATATCTACTACAGAGGTATCAGATATTGACAGTGAACTTCCTGATGTGTAATTCCTAGACTGAGATAATGTCTCCTACCTTGTTTATACATACTCCAGATGTTATTCATCCTGTTTGTATCCAATGCTGGTTCCGGTATGAATTCTCGAGGAGTAATGTAGACATTTAAGATTAATGTTCTAATGGCAAGGGACATCACTAAACTCTGTTTTGTTTTGAAGGCAACAATGCCTCGGGACCTCGTGACCTTCAAAAAGGGGGGATATGTAGCGGCGAGGCTTAATAATAAGGCAGAATTAAGTGTTTCTGAGCTTCCCAAATGAGGCCCCATTTCTCTGTTCATCTCTGTGGTGCAGCCACAGAGAGACCATTAGTGCAGAGTGATTTAAGGTCCTAGGACAGCTCCCAAAGGGGGATGCACTTAGCTAAGCCTGGCTATCATGATCAATGGTCATCCATTGGCGCCTATCTGTCTAGGGAGTGCCAGTTGGACATCTGGACTGCATTCCTAAGTGTCAGGACTAAGTGACTCATATTTCACCTTGATCAACCAATCAGGGACTGGTAGGGCCGAGTAACCCACGTGGGACTCTGATGCCCATGGAACTTTCAGCCAATCAATGAGCTGAAGTTCCTCCAGGTAAAAACAGGCAACACAGAGAGCCTGGAAGATTCAGATTCAGTAAGATTCTGGAGAGGATTCTGTGGACTGTTCTAAAGGGAATTCAAAGGAGAATTCCAGGGCAGGACGGCCCAGGAGCAGAAGGCTCCCAAGGGCAGGACATTCTCGCAGCGCGCCTCCTGACCATCCTGAGACTCAGCCCGGACAACCACGGAACGGCCAGTGTGTCCGAGTGCCAGAACTTTCCTTTGTTCTAAGAGTCTAGAGTGGAGGTTGCCAGAGAGTAACCAGCAACAGGTCGGAACTGTGGACAGCTGAATCACTATTCAGAACTAGCTCTTCATCAGGAACGAACCGGTCCTCTTCCTGACTTACTGGGACCCACAGTCATCTTTTCTCCTGTGCACAAACTGTGCTAGTTAAAGCCAACACTAACTAGCCGGTCAGTGAGCATCAGCAGCGCACCGTCGCAAGCCGCACAGCACAGCCTGGCACGGAGCCAGAGAGCGCGGATTGGACAGCAACAGCCTGCAACTGTTTCTTTGTGCCCGCAGGAGATCTGAATCCCCAGAAATTGGATGAGTATTCAACTTCAATGCATTACAGCTCGAGAATTCAATTGTTATCCAAACCAGTTGATATCAATTTAATTCCTAGGAGTTATGTACTTGTTTTGAGTATCTAATGTAGAAGTTGTAACCAAGTTTATTTATGAAACGGTCTAAATGAATGATATACTGAACGTATGTCCTCTTGATGTGTAACACTTCGTAACTGATTGAATATATACCTTTTGTATTCTGATAACCCTCTCGATAAGATCTATTAGGTTTATATGCATATTCTATGTATTAATAAATGTATCCTCGTGTATTAGTACCTGTGTGTGTGCGTTGTTTGAGTTATGTCGCCTGGTTGGATTCTAAAGCCATCAAAAGAATCAACTTAGTGATTTACTGCTACAATTAATAATTGTCTCAGTAAATGCCCAAACCCTACAGAACTGGTGCCTTCAGAGAGCCACTATGATTACATATTTGGCGTCCCTGAACCGGTTTTTCCCTACACATGATTGGAAACAAATGCGTGATTGGATCAACGAAATGCTGTGGTGTTACTTTTACAAAGACGGCCAAAAAATAAAATCTTTTCGTTTACAAAGACGGTTTCAAAGAATGTGGACCAGGGCAATACTTTGAGTTTACAGCTTGTCCGAGGTCATTCATTATTAATACTATTGGTAATATCTTTGGTAAAGACTTTGATGGCGACAGCTCAAACATGAGAGGTTGAGCTTTATTAGCTCCACCTTGCGGAAATTCCAAATCCTATTATTTTACTTGCGGTACCATGTGGTATTAATACGGTATTATACAGTAACTTGAGTTACACCTCGACAAGTGCACCGCACTATAATGCGGTATCGCCTGCTTGTTTTGAATGGCTGCATCTGTATATTTCCACAGATATCAGTGACAAGAACCTCACTTGGTCAATTTCGGTTGGCCAGGTGGGCTCATTAACCTTCTTCATATTTCCAGCATCCAGACCCAGAAAACGACTAAATCCGCTACCAATATTATCCCACAATAAACCAGAGTTGTTGTAACAGAGAAAAACTTCTATCTCTGCATTGTCTTTTAGATATTCGCTGTTCTTCTAAACCAGGAGGGTCTGTGAAAAGACAACATCTGACTGCCTCGGGAACTGAATTTAGAGGAAGCTAGAGAGTCCAGGTGCAGCCAATTAATTGATTTCCTCGTGAGAATTTGAAGAATGTGAGATGACCCATGCACCCAACACCTGCTCTGCTACACCCCTGTATTATATGCGGCGTCTGTGAGTAACCCACCCAGCACGTGCAGGGTGGGGATTATGCAGTGAGGACAAGAGAAAAAAAACCTCACTAAATGCATGAACTCTGATGTGCTCATACCAAGACAGGCACTGTATAGACTGGGCTTCATATTCTTCAAAAGCAATATTGCACAAGTGAACTGACAGTGAGAATGTTTAATTAAATGTATGTACTTTATTGAGCTGAATACACACAATAATATGTTCTGCAGAGCAGACTGACTGCTAGGGTTTTGCAACTCATTTTATACTGTTCAGTTTTTGTAGTAAGAGAAGCTGGTTTGTTTCAAATGATATTCATACAGTTCTTTGAAGCTGATCATTTTCTTTTCTCTTAACAACCCTATTAGGAGCAAATTACTGCTGTTTTTACAAAGTTATTTCTTTTCTAACTTCAAGAGACCTTCAGATATTTTGATCCACAATTCAAACAGTGCATAGCTTAGTTAACATTTTACAGTAATTATTCCATACATTCCACCACACGAACACTGCAGATACAGTACACTACTTTCTATACATGCAACACTATTTTTTTGCTGTGCTACAATGAGCTTGAAAGAAAGAATAGCAGTCATTCAATATTACAGCTGACATGTTCTTTCTAATTTTGGAATGTAAAATCAGGATTCAAATGAAATGGGTGGATTTGTGAAATCTGGTAATGGTAAAAATGACATAAACTATGCAAAAGATCTCCAATTACTAATCAGAAACCCTTATTTCATATCATTTATGAGCTGTCAGCAGCTCCAGCTTAATGATCCTGTCCAAGGTCTGGACACAAACCTGGGAGACACATGGAGTTGTCTTCTGCAGATAAAGTCTCAAGTTTCTAGTTTTGTGTAAAAGAATTTGCCAAATTATTTTACAAATGTACAGTTATATAAAAATTCTGACATTTAGAATTTTATTTTTGTCAATTTCTTCTAGCACAGGTGTTGTTCTACATGTATTGGCTAAACATCAATGGGGGATGTTTACATGTAATATGTAAAAACTAATTTTGTAAGACCCTGCTGCAGCAAATGTCTTTAAAATATACTGACTTCCTGCTTTTTGGAGAAGCTGTGGTAGGTTGGGATTGATCATAAGATCATAAGAAGGAGAAACAACACAGTGGAAAAACGCAGGGAACAATTCCCTCTCAGCTCATGTAGAATTACTAGTAACAAATTCTGAGACCAACATCAGTTTGGTTTTAAACTGAAATCCTAAAATGCCCAGAAATAAAGTTAATGATTAACATACAGACACTAGGATGACATGGTGGTGCAGTGTTAGGATTGCGGCCTCAGAGCACTATGGCCCCATGTTTAATTCTGGACCTGAGCTGCTATCTGTGTGGTTTGTATGTTCTCCCCTGTGTTCAAGGGGGGTCACAGCTCTGTGTGCTCCGGTTTCTTCCCACAATCCACAGGCAAGCTGGTAGCTTAATTTGCTTCTGTGAAAATTGGCCCTGGTGTGAGTGTGTGTGTCTGTGTATGCTCTATGATGGACTCTATGATGGAGTCCCATTGCTTGCTGGGTACGATCCAGCTCCCCCATGACCTTGTATTGCATGGAGCAGTTATAAAACAGATGGATGCATAAAATTAACCACCATTTCTGGGCAACATCAGTCTGACTCCAGCTGGAGCAACCATATTCACACTGCCTGCATTGTCCCAGTTCTTAGTTCCCTCCCTGTCCCAGCTTTGTGCTGCTTGCAGTTTCTACAGTATCCATGCTTTCAGGTTTAACATCTATAGGAGATTTAAATTATTTTCCTTTTTCAAGTAAGTCATTTGACAGCAAATTTTCATTTATGATGACAACCTGGACACCGTTTTTGCAGCAGATTATTTACAGGAGTAAATACCCACAAACCTCCACAAGGGTAGAATTTAGAGATCTACCCTTGAATCTGCACTGTTGTTATCAGCCATATACAGTAGCTTCCACTACTATCTACTGTATGTGCATTAAGTATATATATATATGAGAGACATTACAGTATGTGTGAAATATATTTTTCATAATCAAAATTGAAATTGTTTCCTAATTATTAGTTGCTGAAATTTGCATTAAATTATGTACATTAAGTGTATATTATGTTATACATCTGTTTTTATTTTCAACTACCAAAATTTTGCTTTAGTTGTAAATTTCTAAATGAAGTGGATTTAAATATGCATAGTAGAGAAACAGATTAAATTAAGCAATTCTTTCACTAACATCTAAAGGACCATAACCGTCTATCAATTGTCTTTGGCCATCAGGTAACATATTTGGAAGACATACCACACATTTAGAGTGGCTGCATCTGTGCAATCTAACCACTGAGTCACCATGTCACTCACATTAACCCCATGTGAAACAAAAGTAAAAATAAGAAAACTGTAGTAAAATATAATTAAAGGTATGCACAGTATATGAATGTGTAGGATCTATTTTTTGACATATTATTGTGCTCTTTACCATTTTCATGTTACTGAAACATATCTTTCTATATTCAGTTTCTATTCTCTAATCAGAGATCAATCTAGTAAATATGTAGTCTACTCACCTGAAACACACAGTCCAAGAGCAAACTGAGCTCCAAAACAGTCTATGAGTTCCTTGAAACCAGACAGCAATGACACAAATAAATCATTAGTGTATTAAAAAGGACAGAAATAGGCACTTGTAGAATTTGTCTGGATTTCTTTCATTTTCCAAAAGCAGGTATGACCTGTTGTGCTTGTTTCTTGGTTCCGAGCAGTTAAATCGATTGTTTCAGTAAAGTCATCTATTAATATTGTTACAAATAGGGGGTTACAAAAATGGTGAAAATCAGGAATTGACCAAGAAATTTAGTCAATAAGTAAAATAATTGTTCATAACCCCCACCTTGTAAGTGATTTTTCCAGAATATATCCAAGTGGTTGGTATAACTAGAGGCATGGGAATTCTTAGTGGCACAGCTTTGATGAAAAGAGTAATAATTCTGGCACATTTGGTTTAACACAGTTTTATTAAAAATGACAATACATGCACTACACTACACATAACAAAACATACAACACACAAGTTACTTTATTTACAATATGTGCAGACAAGGTGTTTCAGAGGCTTAACATCCTAATCAGTCCCAACCTGCAGTTAAATCTCTCTCATCTCTTCAAAAATGGATGCCACAAAATAAAAGAAAGCCAATCACCCTGTTCTAAAAATGCACCAACAGGCAGGGAATACCATCTTTAACTGAGGTATCTTTTACTCAGGAAACCCAAGTTCCCTAAAAACACAGAATAGTAATAGTCTCTCTACCAAGGCTCAAATTATCTCTAATCAGGTTTCATTTGGATAATCATTAAATAGGGGCTCTCACCTGATGCAAGCTAGCTTAAGTTCCTTTTCTTCTTGACTCCTCTTTTGTTGTCTGACCCCAAGAAGGTAACTGTGTACAGACTGCTTTAAATACTGATTTCAAGACCAGTTCAAAGTTCAGCCACACTAATGTCTGGCATATCCGCCTGATGGTCAATGCTGTCTTCTGAGTCCCAATGCAAGGCAAAGCTCTTTCTCTCTGCTCTCTGACATCAGGAGTCTCCAGGACAAAGTGAGCGGCTGCTTAGGCAGACCATGGACCAAGACAGCCAGCTCTGTCTTCTCAGCAGAGAGTTTAACTCATCAAAGATGTCTGGCCAATGGATCTTTGAGTATACAACTTATTTATTCACATTATAATTCTTGAGAGTTGAAGTATTGTTTGATGCGTGACTTCTGTTTGTAATCAGTTCATATACTGTGCTGTGCAGGACTCTTGTATTACAAACAATTTCACTGAGTCTCTCTTATTCAGAAACTAAATCCTGAATCCAGAATCCCAACCTTGATTCTTTATTTAGAACAATTATTATCTTAAAAACAGTTGTGTCAAACATGATCTAGCTACTAGTACCCTCCTAACAGTCTAAAACTGGTTGTAAGATGTTCACATTTTGTATTATAATAAGAATAAGAAATAATAATAGTGATCTGAATGACTTTGTCACATACTGTAAGTTGCATTGTAGGGGGATGGCTTGCAAAACAATGTTGTAAGTAATTGCATCTAGATGAAGGCAGTGTGCAAAAATGACACTAACACTGACACTAGTACTAAGTTGATGTACAACATGGATATCTGCGGATATTACTTCACAACATTTTTTTAATCTGTGTCAGGAAATTTACTTTTTTTTAGTCATGTATTCAGCTCATGCATGATTAAAAACGACATTGTTCTAACAGTACTCTTGTATTTTAAATAGACCCTTTAAAAATAAAAAAACATATATTAGACATGTAAAATTAATAAATGGCACTCACAAAATCCAAAAGTATTTGTAGATGTTTGTCTTTGTCTCTACATGTCAGATCAAGCCATCAAAATACAATATATTATTACAGCTGTAGGTGACTAAGAGGCAAGATTGTCCAGATCCCATGATTAAAGTATTAATAAAATTTACCTTGGTTAACCTTAATTAAGTTATGGGTACATGATTAAGTGCCAACTAACAGTACAGAAAGACACCATACTGTATACCATATTGGACTTCTATTTTCATTTTCTGGACTTATGATATTTAACTGTAATTAATGGATTAATTAATTTTCAAATAAACATCAATTTGGTTTCTACTAAGCTGTTCAATTACAAGCCTGAGTCTCTTCAGTCTGGGATCAGATTTATGTACAAGTTTTCTTAAGGGAGAGATACTAATTCAGAATGACCTTAAGATGGAGCAACTTTCCTATTTTTTAACTAGAAACAGAAAAAACAGAATTTACACCCAAAGAAGGCTCCACAGTCAAAACTCTGTGTTTCTTTTCTTCTCTTTTCAGCATGTACAGATGCAGCCATTCAAAATGCGCGGGTGATACCGCATTATTTTCCGATACGCTGTACGCAGTCTACCACGAGTTACCGGTAAATACCGCTAGTTACTGTAAATTCTCCTATAATACCGCAAGTAAAATAATAGTATCCGGAGTTTCCGCAAGGTGGAGCTAATAAAGCTCAACCTCTCATGTCTTTAACAAAGATATTACTAATAGTATTAATAATGAATGACTTTGGACAAGCTGTAAGTGTAAACTCAAAGTATTGCCCTGGTCCACATTCTTTTTTTCATTGACCGTCTTTGTAAAAGTAACACCACAGCATTTCGCAATCACGCATTTGTTTCCAATCATGCAAAGTACAGAATTTTTGAGAATCGATTCACCATGCCTTTCACATGCTCATAAAAGAGATTGATTTAGGTACATAAACATATTACCGTATGCAAACTGTACTGTATACAGTATGTATATGTACATTTAATGTCTTAACTGTGCCCGTTTAAGTATTGAATATTTATATGGAATTTTACCACTGAAGGGAAATCTTAGTGCCTGGGCATAAAAAGAATAGGAGATCCCACTAATATGGAATCGCGTATCTAAAGAAATTAATAACGATATAATTATATTCATGTACTGCAACACAAGAATAGTACACGCTGTACATTGTCTGTTGATAATGTTTCTGTAGTGCTTTTTCAGCACTCTCCATGTGACCTTGCTGGTGGCGCTGTGGGTTAGGTTCCTGACCATATCACATGGTCTATGATCAAATCCCACTGTGGAACTGTGACTACTTTTTAACAAACATTTCTTTGAAAAAATTAAACGTTTCCCTTAGTCAGAGATTAAATAAAACCTCACTCGCACCAAACAAATATATATTTCTAAATATCACAACATGATCGGATTTAAGTCATTTCAATAACAATGAATAGTCACCTATGTGTTACAAAATAAACATTTATATTGATTTGAATCGCGTTTTAATTTAAATCATAAACGCGTGTTTAAATATATGTGTTTTTTGATTCACAATCAGACAAATGCAACATAAATTGATATCTTGTCTTCTAAGTATCTTAATAAACTTTCAGCATAGCTTTCTCCCTGTTTAGATTTATTTTTCTTGGGATCTTGGGATCAAACGTGGAAAGATTAGATTGCAATCGTTTTTTTATTTTTTAAATACATTTTATAAAAGTGTAATCTATGCTAAAGAGTTGTACACCACCTTCTATAAAGATACATATTGTAATACTTTCGGTTCGGATAGGACAGACACGAGAACTCAGACTTGCGGAGTTAAAGCAAGTTAAAGCCTTGATTTTATATATCACCTTTAAAAGTGGAATCTCAAAGCAAAGTAAATACCCCACACTGATTGTCATGTTAATAAAACACCTTGAATTGAATTGAATTGAGGGAGAGAGGGGGGAGGGCGAGCGAGAGAGCCAGGACAGACAGGCGAATAAGATACACTCCACAGACATATGATATGTCACAACAGCGACATATCACAAAACGTTTGCACATATAGTTAAGTTATTACTTGGTTTTCAAAGTGCAATGAAATACAATATTGTTGTTGTTGCTGTTATTGTTGTTTTTATCCTGTAAAGCGTTTTGAGAAGCCACCTTTAAAGGCGATATATAAAAGCGCTGATTCTTATGGAATGTGTTCAGCCGGGGATTCAAAAAATTTATTTTTTTTAATCGCGTATCTAAGGAAAATAGCAGTATAACTTTGTTCATGCACAAACAGTGGCATGTTACATTATTAATTTGGGTGTCTCCTCTTGCCAGAAAGCTCTAAATTGCATTTTGAGTGCGGTTTTTTACTTTTTCTAAATTGCAACCCATAAATAAAGCTGATACAGTTTAGACTTATTTTAAACTGTATTACAGCAGCACATTGGACAATGCAACACAAATTGCAAAAATGCACTTGGAATCTGTCAAAGCCCTACTTTGTCAGGCATTTTCTTTTACTGCAACGGACATAAAAACTCTTTTGTTTTTAACAGAGCGTTTCATAATTTCTAACTACGAAAATTATTTAAACTGCGACCCTTATCATTCATTCCATTCCATTCCATTATCAGTCTTCCATTTCTCCCTAAACATTTTAAGCATGAAAGTTTTATGAAACGGTACCCAAATATGCGATTGCTGTATAGAATGAATTTTAATTTTAAAAAATTAAACATGAAAAATTAAGCTAGAAATCTCGCCCCCTTCTACTTTGAAAATACCTGTGAAACTGGTTGAATTCGTCACAGCCAGCACTCCCGCAGAGAGGGGGGTTGTACTCGTTAATGTCTTAGCCTGAACACATCATTATATCTCATTTTGTATTTCTTTAAAAAAATCGTTTGCCCAGCCACTATTGCTGTTATTGTTTTTATCCTGTAAATCGCTTTGGGGAGCACAGCTTTCTCACCACTTAGATTACTTTTTGATACCATCCTTACACAAAGCAGAAACTTCTTGTATTTTCCGATGACATACAAGTGGAAAGATTACAGATTTTAATCGTCTTTTTTCTGAACCAGGGAAAATCTGATCATGTTTCTCTATAACAATAATAAAAAACTGTTTTACATATCACCTTTAAAAGTGGCATCTCAAAACAATACAGTAGATGTAAACCACAGATTACAAAGTAAATACCCAGACAAACACAAACGCAAACGTAAAATGCTTTTATACATTCAGCAGAGAGAGAGCGTAAAACCTGGGTGTAACAGCTGCTCCTTTTTCTGATCACTCATTCTCTGGATAAACATCCTGCCTGCCCTGTTCTTTATTTTCCTAATTTGCCGATTATGCCTTCTGCGATCCACTCCTACCCTCACACCAAAGAAGACTATTTTAAATTTCTTTGCGCGGTCCATTGTGCAATTAACCCTTGTATGTGCTGTCCTTAAGGTGATATCACATAAAGGTGATATGTAAAATAATGTTTTTTTATTATTGTTGTAGAGAAACATGTGATTGTGATATAGATTGTGATATCTATATTGTGATATAGATATCACCTTAAAAAATTAATATCATTTATGGCCTTCACACGCGTTACAGTATGCTCCTATTCTTTTTATGCTCAGCTACTAAGATTTCCCTTCAGTGGCAAAATTCTATATGAATATTCAATACTACAACGGGCACAGTAAAGACATTTACTGTAAATCTTTCTACGACAGACCAACGGACCACGACTGCCCCTGTCGGTCAACCAATCACGTACCGTGGTACCGCGCGTCATTGTGCGTCACAATGTGCGACGCCGTAGCCAATTACCTCCGGTACGTGTCTGTACCGTGCACTTTGAATGGCTGCATCTGTAAGTATGGAATAAGCCTTTACTTGTTTCAAATTAGAAATTCTCTCTGCAGTGCCCTCAGTGACAGATAGTCAACAGTTTTTGAGGGCCTGTTACAGAGGTAAGGAGGTATTTGCACCCTTATGTTACTTTTTCAGTCAGCTACAAAGTTAACATTTAAAAGCGGTTCCTACATTCAGGACTCACCATCTGTGAGATATTCGGATTAAAATTGTTTGTGTTACAATAAAAAAATACATTTTTGCTTTTGTAAATATTGTAAGAGGCTGAGGTAGATGACAATGGAGGTGTCTAAGTACCTAAATAAAGTGTGTAACACCTGGCAGTGTAAACACTCCCAGCTTCAAAGAAAAGGGGATGTTTGCAAGAGACGATGAGTCCAGATCCTGTGATCAAAGTAGTCATAAAGTTTACCTTGGGTTACCTTAATTAACTTCTGGGTAGATGATCAAGTGTCAATCAGAAGTCCAGAAAGACACTATATTGTATAACATCAGATCAAGACAGAGAAAATAGAGGGGGGAAGGAGACCTCAAGAGAGAGAGAAAAAAAAGGGACAGACCACAAGAGAGAGAGGAGACGGAACTTCAATTCAACTTTATTTGTCATTATACTTGCAAAAGTGTTTCTCATTTGTCTCTCAGGTGCAGTATTATAAATAGAACAGCAGACAAGACAATAGACAGTAATGCAATGACAATAACAGTGTAAACAACAGTATGGTGCCAGCGCAAACTTTTTAAAAACTGTGCAAATACGCAGATTTGCAATAATAAACAGAGAAAAGTATTCAAACGACAAAAACAGTGCAAAAGTAATACGGCGAACAGTGCAAAAATAATATGGCGATTAATAAATAGTACAACTAGTACAGTTTTAAGTACAATTTTGGCTTACCTACAGTTGTGTTTGTAGTGGTGTAGGAGTACAGTCATTGTGGGTACAGGAAGAAGTGAGGAGAGATCATAGTATGATGGGAGGGAGTGGGGGTGTCATCAGCTTGATGGCTCTGGGGAAGAAGCTATTTTGGAGTCTTGTTGTGTGGAACTGGAGCGTCTGGAACCTTCTACCAGATGTTAGGGGAGAAAACAAGTTATGACTGGGGTTAGTGGGGTCAAACATAATTTTGGTGGCTTTTTTCAGACTCCTGGTGTTGTAGATTTCCTGGATGGATGGTAAGGCACTGCCGGTGATGTGTTGGGCAGTTTTGACCACCTGCTGCAGTGCCTTATGGTCAGATGTGGTGCAGTTTATCAACTTTACAGTGCCTCACAGTACAGCAATGCAAGTTAAGTGTTTGTTTAAATACTGATATGCTTGAATCAGTATCAATACAAAGTTCCAAAGTCTGAATAACTCTGAAAGTGAAACTGTCCTTACTTTCAGAATTACTCACCATTCTAAATCTTAATATGGATGTGAAATGTCATAGTGAATAAGGTTGTGTGCCAGTGGAGATACTGCCAAACCCAGCAATTCAGTTGTAGGGGTTTTGTACATTTACTGGGAGAATTATTAATTGTAGCAGTAAATCACAAAATGATTCTTTGATGGCTATTTGCGAAACAACTCAGCAACGCACACACACAGGTACTTATACATAAGAATACATATATTAATACATAAAATGTGCATATACGCATAACAGATCTTATAGTGAGGGTTAGCGGAATAAAAAAGTATATATTCAATCACGAAGAGTTACAAATACCAAGAGATACATTCAGTGTACCAATCATTTATAACATTCCTTAAAGAGATTTTTGATTACAACTTCTACACTCGATACTCAAAAGCAGGTACTTTTTTCTGACTACCCAATCATCTCATACCACCGACCACTCAATCTACGTAAACATGTGGTTCACAGCTCCCTTGACCAGACTCAGCAATCATCCCCACCAGGCACCTTCCACTGCAACAGAACTCGCTTCATCACCTGCAAATACATATCTAACAAAACACTCATTCGGGGCCCCTCAAGTCAATTCTGGATCACCCAGATGACATCCAGTACCTCCAGCATCCCCATTTACCGAAACCGAAAGGAGACTAGGAGACCGCTTCAGAGAACATATTAGGGCTGTGAAGATTAAAGATTTCTCCAAGCATAGTTTCTCATTTCACCTCAGACAGGCATGATCACACTGATCTCTCTGCCTCTGTTCTTAAAGAAGGGTTTCTCAACTCCAATAGCAGAAAGACAACAGAAAATAAACTCATCCTGAAACAAGGTTCACACTCTCAATGACAGACTTATTTTCATGTAATCTTCTCTATTCTCATGCAGGTTTTGACTTCACACCTTTCTTCACCCCTTTCCACTTTGTGCTTCCTGAATGGCCTCTCTGCCTTTCTGCCCCTTCTGCTTCCTCCCCTCTCCCAGCTTTTGTTCTTCTGTGCTATTTAATCTTTGCCTTTGTCTGCCCTGTCTTTCTCACACCTGAGGATGGCTTCATAGCCAAAACGTTGTGTTTTCTCTCTTCTCTTTTCAGCATGGAATAAACCTATTACTTGTTCCTTTGCAAACTACACATGCTGACGCAGCTACCCACCTGAGCTAAAGCAAGTATATTACTCATATGAATTAAATGAAATGAATATGAA